>NC_143158.1:21559956-21633679 GCF_041381405.1 Jatropha curcas | reverse complement strand
TCGGAAACGAGGCACGGCGCCTGCCGCCGGCCACGCGGAGCCGGCCGAGAGCACGGCGGCAGCAGCCGCCGGAAAGGCGGCAGTAGCCGCCCAGCCTGGGCGGCAGCAGCCGCCCACTCGGGCAGGCCTGCGCAAAAAGAGAGGGAGAGGACATGAAGAAAAGAGACGAGGGGGGGACGAAAAGACGAGGGAGGGGAATGCAGAAGAGAGAGGGGAATGAAGAAAAGACGAGAGAGGGCGAGGAATGTACGACCAGCGGGGGGGGAATGACGCGCAGCGAGGGGCGAGGCCAACCGCCACAGCAGCGAGGCGGCCTGTCGCCCCCCGCGGGCGAGGCATGCCGCCCAGCACGCGCGGGGCCTGTCGCCCCGCGCAGGCGGGGCCTGGCCCCCCCACGCCCCTGGGCGGCACCTGCCGCCCAGCTTGGGCGACACCTGCCGCCCAGACCAGGCGGGGCCTGCCGCCCCACCGACTGGGCGGCAGCTGCCGCCCTCCCAGGCGGCACCCCCCGCCCAGCGTGGGCGGGGCCTGCCGCCCCACCGACAGGGCGGCAGCTGCCGCCCTCCTGGGCGGCACCTGCCGCCCTCCCGGCGGCACCTGCCGCCCGGGACCCGAAAATGGCCTATAAATAGACCATTTTCAGTCCAATTTTGGCACACCTGTCTGTTTTGACGAACGAATCCTTCTCCCTCTCACGCTCCTTGCGTTTTCTTTACCGCTTTTTGCATTTTAATTTAATTTTTATTGCATTTTTATTGTGATATTTGACCACTAAAATTAAATAAAATTGAAAATTAATTAATATACCTAAACGAGGAGCTTAACCTGGAGTTAAGAAGTGGTCGACGATTAAATCAGGTACGTAAACGAAACTCTGCCTATTTAATTTTAGCACTTCATGCATACTTCTTTTCTACTCTTAATAATTCTATAATTGCATAAACGCATTCACATCATCATTTAGACAAATAAACCGTCTTAAATTAATTTGATTAAGCTTAAATGCCCGGTTAATCAATAATCGTGGTATTAAAGTTTAAATCCGACAATATTGGCTAAAAGAGCCTAGTTAATTAATAACTACGATTCAACTGCCTTATTTCGAACAAATCCGGCTTAAGTCCAATTAATCAATAAGTGTGACTAAAAGCCTAAATCAACATTTTTTGGCAAAATGCCTACAAATCAACCTTTTTCGGCTAAAAGTCGTAAAACCGAACCATTTTGGCGAAACGCCTTAAAATCAATCTTTTTCGACTAAAAGTCGTAGAATTGAACCATTTTGGCCAAAGGCCTCAAAATCAACCATTTTGGCGATAATCGCCTAAATCGCACATTTTGGCAAATTAATTGCCTAAAACAACACCTTTTGGCCAAAGGCCTAAAATCAACCATTTTAGCGACAAATCGCTTAAAATCGACATTTTGGCAAAATGCCTTAAAATCAATCATTTTCGGTTTAAAACCGTAAAATCAACCATTTTAGCGACAAATCGCTTGAAATCGACATTTTTGGCAAAATGCCTTAAAATCAACCATTTTCAGTTTAAAACCATAAAATCAATCTTTTAAGCGACAAATCGTTTAAATGAACCATTTTGGCACAAATGCCTCAAAATCAACATTTTTGGCAAAATGCCTAAACAAAATGCACAAAGCATACACACACTCATGCACAAAGCATACACACTTATGCACAAAGCATACAAAATCATGCACAAAGCATACAAAATCATGCACAAAGCATACACAAAATCATGCACAAAGCATACACACAAAATGCACAAAGCATACACAAAATCATGCACTAAGCATACACACACCCATGCATTAAGCATATCATTCAAAGCCCTCTAAAAGAGGCCTATCGAACTACGTTGACTTTGATCTTCCATTCAAATGGAAGTACGTAGGCACGTTCGGGATTTCACCCCGGGTGGCAAGTCGAAATCACTTAAACATTTCATTGATCCATCATTCACCCTTGCAAAACACTCATTCATCGGTTAGTTTATCAGCATGACATAGTCTCGGGATCCACCTCGATTTCGTAGATTGTGCCTTAATCATTGGGATAATTAATCTAGTAACTAGGTTAATTAAAAATGGAGTCATTCAGGTTTTTTTCCTAGTTTACCCTAAAATAATTAAACAAGGTGGCGACTCACACACTCACGCGCATTTCTTCTCATTCATCATATGCATCACATGCCTATGTGCTTTTGGGGAAGGGGTTCACAGCAGCTGACCTTCTTCGAGCAGTTGTAATGTTCTGCTCCAGCCGGAGGGACCTGGTGGACAAAATGTAATATGGGACGTCATGAGGAACTCTCCTCCTATCCGGGCCAAGCTCCACTTATATACCCTCTCTCCAAAGTAATAATTGTCGTAGAACACGCTCGAGAAGATAAAATGTATGTGCTAATAAACGACAGCTACTTGGATGAAATCGAAAAAGTTAGCTGCGTCTCCCCATGGATATCTTTTTATCTGAAAAAACAAAAAAAAAAGACGAAAAAAAAAACACAAAGAAAAAAGCAAAGAAAAAAAATCAGAAAACAAAAATGGAAAAAGAAAAAACGAAGAAAAAAAATAATAAAGCGAAAGAAAGTTGTAATAAACAAAGGGTGATAGCGACTTATCCTAATCCCAGCTCAAGCCATTCAGCAATTGTTGGAACATCGCAACGTCTGAGGTAGTATGAGAATATCTCTTGCTGTACTGCCATCCTCGGCCTCGAGGAAGAGTCCTTATATTCACACCGCCCTCAAAGCCAAACAAGCAAGGCATGGGGAGGACTTTGTGTTCACAAGCCCAAATCTGCATCATAAATAACCCAAAAATTAGTGAATAAAAGGAAAAGCAAGAATAAAAGCAGAAAGCAAAGAATAACCAAAAGATATGGTTTTGTACCCCAATAACCCGCTTGTAGCCGACCTTCAAATGCACCCCGCGGACGCACAGATTCATGTCGTAGTACAGATAAGACAAAGCGGGGGCATCCAGGTCCCACAATGGTGGTAGCAGTGCCAAATCCGTGTCATTACCATGGTTCCTTAATAAGGTAGTCGATAGTAGATAGAATAAGTAGGCTCGTGCTACCACGTCTACATCCATCTCAACTACCCACTCTAGAGGCATTTGCTGATAATAAGTATATATGCTCTCATATCTGATCCTCTGGTCAGAAATAGTGGGTTCCACACCAATGGCTCGCCTGCAGGCTTAGACGGTCCAATGTCCTCATCTTGTCATCAAAGACCACTGACCGTCCTCCAACGAACAATCCCATGATAGCAGCAAAATTAATTGGCGTGATAGTCATCTCATCGAACAGCACATAGAAAGTATGTATGGTGTCCATCCACTGCTCCATCAATGCTAGAATGCTAGATGGTAGAGTTCGCCCCTACACCCGAGGAAGAGTGTCCACGAAACGGCCAAAGCCTGCCTCTCGAACGCTCTCTTGACCCGCTCAGGGAGCCAGTCAAACCATTCACCAAATTTTCTATCAATACAAAAAAAAAAACACGCTGCGATCGACATTTGTGACAAACTCACATCGGTCGCAATATTGCAATGATATTGCGACCAATTGCGATGGTTGGGAGGTGGAATATCCATCGATGGATTTTCGACCAAACGGCGACACAATTTGCGACCAACATGATATCCATCGCTAATTTTAGCGCTAATAATTCCCACCAGTTTGGTTTTCAGTTTGCGACCCCGTTGCGACTACTTTGCGATCGATTCTGCGATGGATTTGCAACCGTTTAGAGGCCTGTCGCAAAATTGCGAGCTGCAGTTCAGCACTAAAATTTAGCTTTCATTCTGCGATCGATTGGAGAATGATCTGCGATCGATTTTTTGCAACTAATGAAGTCGATCGCAAATAGGTCGCAATTTTTCTGACCCGAAAATGACATCGCATGATTAAAAATTATGACTGACTTTTTAAAGAATTGTCGGTTGCAAAAAAAATAGGGCTTTATAAGCCCTTGGTCGCCTTGCGCGGGCGCAGCTCGCCTCCTTCCTTCCCGTTCTCCTCTCTATCGCGTCGCAACCCTTCTCGGCCGCCTCCTCCTCCGCTCTCTTGCAGCATCGGTCGTTGGAGATTCTTACAAGAGCTTCATTCGCGCTCGCCTGGTCAGGTACACCTCTTGCTGTCTTTATTTTTTTTGGTTTTTTTTCTATGGATTGATTTCGTTTTGCAATGTGAATGCATTTTCATTTTTTTTTTTTAGTTATTATTTTTGTTTTTTTAGTCATTTAATTATATTAGTTCTATATTATTGTTGTTTTTTTATGATTATTGTTATACGAATCTATGGTTGTTTTAGCTTAGCGATTTTAATTTTAGGAGGTAAAATTTGTTATCGAAGGCTGTTAGTTTATGGTTTTAGGTTGAAGTTGGTCTTTGAATATTTATGAATAAATTGTTTTAGGCTGTTAGATTTATGAAGTTGGTCTTTGAATATTTATGAATAAATTCTTTCTCAAAGTAATCATAATCATTGTTTACATATCGGTATTGTATAAAAATACATGTACAATTATACATAAATTAAAAAAAAAATTAACGCATCAAATGAACAGCTTAAATTTGCAGTTTGATTTTGTTTTTTTCTATTTTTTTTCTGAATTTAATAAACTTTTAAGAAAACTCAAAGTAATCATTCTATGTCACAAGTCCAATCTATCTTTTGAATTGTAAGGCTATTTCATGTCTTATACCTCATCATAAGATGTTAAAATACAGTGCTTCTTATTTTTCTATGAAAAAAATATACAACAAATTAATTAATGGTCATATTAAATAAGAGCTAATAATTTTTATGGGAATCTCATTTTAAGGTTCATGACTGTCTTTTTAAATTTTAAAGCTTCTTATTTTTCTATGAAAAAAATGTACAACAAAATTATTAATGGTCATATTAAATAAGAGCTAATAATTTTTTTTATGGGAATCTCGTTTTAAGGTTCTTGACTGTCTTTTTAAATTTTAGAGAAATATTGTACTAAATTTAAGCATGTCTCACCGTTTAAATCAATTTGAATATTAGACTTTGCAATATTATATAAAATAAACCGCTACCCACTTAAAGTATCTCTTATTATTTAAAATTTAAAATATACTAATTTTTTTTTAAATTAGTTTATGTTGATTTGTGTTTTCATTTGATTGGAAATGAAATGAATGATGCATTTGAGTTGGAGGCCAAGTAGTGGCCATTTTGACTTTGATGGATGTTGCAATGATATAGAAGTGCTTATAGTAGTGTGTTTTGGCTTAAGAATTGATTATGTTATGCCGAAATGCTGCCGAAATTTTTATAAAAACTGAAAATTTTTTTAAAAACTGATTATGTTATATATATATATATATATATATATAACCTTAGTTAGAAATAATAAACTTCGTGAGTTTACATATATATAGTTATCCTTATTATAGAAATAACCTTAGTAAGTCAGAAATGTAAATGGAACATTACTTTTGGCATGTTTTAAGGATGGTTTAGGACTAATGCAATTACATATAATTTGCCCTTTATAAACAGAGTGTTAATTAGGTAAAAAAATGCAGACTAATCGAGATTGGATGTACTGGAGGTACGAGGTCAATGGGATATTAAGACAAGAATTCTTGCAAGGATTGGAATCGTTTATACAGTTTGCAGTTGGTAATCCCAGTTGTATGGATGATTATAAGTTGAGGTGTCCATATAATCATAAGAAGTGTCAAAATAGAGCCTTCTTAGATATCGATACAATTAAACTTCATTTACGCAAAAATGGGTTCGTGGAGTTAGAATATCCAGGCCTACCAATCAAGTGCACAATTTTATTCAAATGTGAATGGTTTGATCCTACACCAAATGTTGGCATGAAGGTTCATCCTAAGTATAATCTTGTGGATATTAATCAAAGAAGAAGATATACGAAGTATGAACCTTTTGTGTTGGCAATGCAAGCTATACAGGTGTACTATGTCCCATATCCATAATTGAAACGAGATCGTTGCGATTGGATGGCAGTATGTAAAATCAAGCCTAGATCAGTTGTTCATGCAGTTGAAACCAAACAATCTGCTTCGCTCACAGTATCTGAGCCATTTCAAGAAGTTGCGGTTGATATGCAACCGATGCAAGTTGTTGAAGATTTAACGGATAGATTAGATGATGAAAGCGGAACTTATGTTGAAATAGGAGCATCAGATGATGAAGAGAAAGAAGATCAAATCATCATGGATACCTCAAAAGACGAATATCAACAAGAGGAAGAAGAAGAAGAAGAGGAAGCAGATGATGATGAAGACACTTAATACTTCAAACCACATGTATTATGGATAATAAATTAATAAATGTATATATAATATTATTAATGAAGAATTTTAATGTTATTCAGTTTCTTTATACATATTTACCACATGTTCTACAATTTATATAATTGTATACATATATATGTAGGTTCTGTTATCTGTAGTACAGATGGCTAGAGGCAGGCATTTGATTCAGACGGGTCTAGCAGTGGTCCGCGTGGAGCTCGTGGCCGAGGATGTAATACTCATGGACGAGAAGGGACTATCCTTCCTCCTTCTTCTTCAGGTACATCTGGGGCTTCATCCTCTGCTTAGCCTCCTGTTCCGCCATCACTTCCTTCTGTTCCTTCCTCTTCTACCCCACTTCCTGGACCAGTAGAGTCTTCACCAGCTTCACAGTCACCTACTACACCAGGTAATCATAAATGTCATTATTATCATTTTAGTTATATATTAATTATTTATCTGTATTTATAGCATTTGTACTTGTTTTGCAGCTTCATCAGAGCCATGTAACAAGCTCAATTTAGTAGCAGGACAATAAGTACTTATGTACTTTTTTCTTTGTACTTGGTTTTGTTCAAATTTTGATGCATTCGTTTACTTATATTTCACTTATGTTTTTTTTCTCAGCATATATCCATCCTCTCGAGCATCAAGGCAAATTATGAGGATAATCAAGCTACATCTTGATAAAGATTAATACACATGGGATGTCGTACCACAAGAGCCGAGAGAATTTTATTGGAAAGAGTTTCAGGTACGATATGGTTTAAGTTATATCTTCATTCAATTTTTACAATTAATCAAGCTAGCTCTCTTTGTTGAAATTTTATTTTTCATTTTTGCAGAAGCATTTCGTATGGTAAGAGGCAATTACGGCTATGCTAAAAGTGGCCTGGGAGAAATTATGCGCTCTATGATATGCTGACTTCACCTATAGGATGCGAAAAAGCAGTAAGAAGCAGCAGTGCGTGTCTTAAGAGATATGGGAGAGCTGGAAAAAGGCTTGGGAGGATCCTGCATTCAAGAGAAAGCGTGAGATACTTGCACAAAATAGGCACAGTGAGACTAGTGGTGATGGAGCAGGACCTTCTCGACACATAGGCGGATCAATATCTGCTATAGAGACATCTCAACTAGCCACAGTTACAAAACTAATATTTAATGAAATGACACCATATTAATATATCATGCATAAAAATTCATTACAGGCTAAAACATATGGTCGTGAGCCCACACCGATGGAGGTGTTTACTTACACTCACACAAAGGACCACGATTGTCATATGTTTGTCGACGGACATGCGTTGGGCGTCAATGTAAGTAACAATGAAAAATATTTACATTTACCTTTTAGTCCTTTCTTACGTGTACAAGTTCAGTATAATAAAGCTTGCAACTACATTGATTAACTGTGTGTACAAATCGAGATGTTTCGACAGCTCAGCAGTAGCCACTACCGTCTCCTCTTGATCCCAATACTGCAGACGATACCTTGGTCACTCCTGCCGACACTACGACACATCCAATAGGTACTATAACGTCCCATTTTTCTATATCTGACATAGTAAGTTGTGACATCCTATTGAATCGAGTCGTTGTTTAAAGTCAAGTCGAGCTGATCCAAAACTCGGTTCGAGCCATTAGAGTCCAGAGTGGGGTAGAATGGGATGTAACTGAAAATAAGGAAAAGAAATGGACTTACTTGAAGGAAACAAAAAGATCAAAGTATAAGGATTAGGACTTACTTGCACTAAAACATAAAGCTTAGGTACTAAGTTGTAACATATTGACACTTGAGGTACCATTTGGTAATTTTATACACAAAATCATGATATTTTTGGAGTCTACCCGAGACTTCCATTTCACTTTCCCATTTTTCATCTTTATCTTCTTCGTCTCCTTCATCATCTTCATCTCCTTCATCTACTTCCTTCACCTTACTTCACCTTCCTTTCTCCATCAATTTTCATGGGATTCAAGAATTACATTCAACTTCTATTCTATCTAAGTAAGTAAACCTTCTTGAATTTCATAATTGAATCATTTGGTGATATTTTTAGAGTAGTCATAAGAATTCTTATTTAGAGGTGAAGTGAGCTCAAAGGTAAAAGGAAGTTAAGAAGAAGATTCCAAGCTTGTTAAGTGAAGGTGTGCTATCTCTTTTAGTTTAATTAATTTCCTTGCATGAGAATTTGTGTGGTGTGTTGATAATGAGAAGATATTTTGCTTAATGTTGAGTGAGAGAACTGGAAATGGTGAGAAAGGATAGGATGAAATGAATAAATGAAGTAAATATTGAGTTTTTACTGAAACAAGTTTTGCTGGAAAATTTACCAGTAACTTCACCTTGATTTTGACCCTATTTAACGATGGAATTAGGAAGTGTCATAAAAGAGGTATTTGTTCCTCTATGTGTTAGCTTTCCATGGGTTTTTGAATCACCCAAATCGGAGTTATAAATTGAGAGATATGACCAAAATAGTACAAACTACGTAGGCTGGAAAACACGACGCCCGCTCGTGAATTTCATGTCGAGCTCGCGAATTTGGCCTGTAAACTCTCTGACTCTCACTTGGTGCTTCTCGCGCTCGCAAATTTCATTGCGCGCTCGCAAATTTCACCTGTAAACTCACTGACCCTCATGTGTGCTTCTCGTGCTCACGACTTTGCATGGCGCTCTCGCGACATGTGTTTTGATGCTCATTTGTACCTCTTTTTCTATGCAATTGTATTCCTTTGCTCAACTTGTATGCCTCCAATCATTTTAAGATAAAAAGACAACATGAACACATGTATAAACACAAAATGCAAGCATGCAAATGATGTGAAACTAACATGATGCAAATGATGTGAAACTAACATGACACAAGTTGCCCGCTTGGCGAGGCTATCAGCATACAGGTAAGCAGTATGGGTTATGAAATTATGAAGCAGTTAATATGCTTTTGTTTTATATATTGACATACCGATATTATGCTCCATTAAGGTTAAGTAGAAACCACGTAGATAAGGCTATGTTGCGACATAGGATAGCAGATCTACGCCCCATACAATTTGGTACTCCAGCTACAGGCCGTTGAGTGGATATGATTATATAATGGCCATAGCAGCCCAGTCATATAGTATTCACCAGTTTCATACAGTTTTTCTTATCACTTTAGTTTCACTATAAGCTTATGGAGCTATATAGTTATATTGACTACAAATTGCATAATCATACAGTATAATGAGCAGCAAGTATAATAATGAAAGTATCATGATATGTGTGCTTACATTCCATATGTGATTACATGTTTATTTCTACATATGTATGTGCTTACATGTTTCTTTCTTCGTCGAGATATCCACTGAGTTTTAATAAAAGTTGCAGAATTCATACAGCATAAAGAACATCAGGTAAGATCATGAAAGTGTAATGCTATATATGCTTACAAGTTTATTTATTTAATTCTTAAGGAGCCATACAATTATGAGATTTTATTAATCATAACTTATATGATGTGACTAAAAAGTGCATAAGTCATACAGCATAATGAACAGCAAATAAGATAATGAAAATATAATGTTATGTGTTCTTACATGTTTATTTGTTTAATTCATACAGCATAATGAACAGCAGGTAAGATCATGATAGTATCATGATATGTGTGATTAAAGGTTCATGTAAAGGAGTTATGAGATAATTAGAACTAAATTATTTATGTTATGAATTAGAAAAGTATTATTTGCTAGAAAGATATATTTATGTTGAAATTTACTGATTCTATGATTATCAATGCTTTTATGAAATTTGTATTTTAAGTAAGTCGCCATCGCACTTTGTTAAGTATGTGAATTATGAGCACCACTGAGTTTTATACTCAGCACGTCGATTTTTATCACGCGTAGGTTGAAGATCATGGTTGCTACTTGAAGCCGTGAAGAGTACTATCAAAGCAGAAGTGACTAATTTTGGAGTAGTAGATTGAGAGTTATATAATTAAGAATTATGGCATGTATAATTATTACATTTGTTAGAGCTTATGTGATTGTAAATATAAGTGAAGCATGTAATTATTTTGGTGTAAGTAGTTGGAGATAAGAATAATACTTATGAAATGATTGAATATGAAATATTTTACAATAGTTGGTGTGATTAGTTCATGAAGACTTGATATAGATCATGAATGCACTTAATTGCTGGTTATTAAATGCTATTGAGGATTTATACAATTCTGAAAGATATATAAAGTGTTATTGTGTTCTAATGATTAGTTGGAGATATTGGAAGTCTGAAGTTTAATTGGGAGTGTTTTATATTCATATTTAGCATACAATATAATATCCGCATGACAGGACATAGGTTCAACAAGATTGTAGCGTCTCGGCCCGGTTCATTCGGGTTAACGGGTGGACCGAGAAGGGATGTTACAGGTACTCCTCCCGGCGATACGACACTGGATCGTGCAGATGACCAACCTCGTAGAATTGATTTTGGACCTTTTTAGCTTTTGTCGTTTCCTCATATTTTGTACGGTACATTACATTAACAATTACATCTTTACATTGTTATTGTGTTGTGATCTTGATGATGATACTTTTGATTGTGAGATATATATATATATATATATATATATATATATATATATATATATATATATATATATTTATATATGCCGATATTCACAAGTGCAAAAAATTATGGTTTTTAATATTATTAAAAAAATTTTTTTGCAATTGTATATTTGCGACAGATTTGCGACTGAACTGTAACCAAAATTGTAACCGTTAAATTTAAAATTATGACAGATCACCGACCAATCGCTTTCAACATTTGCGACCACTATTCATAATTACGACAGACACAATCAGCGATCAATTTGCGACAGGATTTCAAAAGGAAGACACGACCAAAATTAGCGACCGACATTTATAATTTTGTGACTAATTTTTCGGTTGCTAATTTGCGATCGATTAGTAATTCGATCGCAAAAGATTTTGCGACGAGCACTTTTGCGATCGATTACTATCGGTCGGAAATCAATCGCTGATCAAATTTTAGCGACCGATTTCTTATATTTTTCCTCGCGCCCTTCTGCATAAATAAATCACTATAAGTATGCTAATAGAGTGCAAAAGCACGTGTTTTTGTGTTTTGATGTAGGTAAGCAAGGGAAAATGGTGCAAATCATAAAAATAAGGTGTCACACAGACACTATGGCGAGAGCCACTACTAAAGTGGTGCACGCCACAAGCCCTTTGGAGCACGCCACAGGCCTGCAGTCCAACCAAATGCCATTCAAAGTGGCGCAAGCCACAGCGGCCCTCACATGCCCAAAACGCTCAAAACGCCAAAATCAGGTAAAATTGTACTTAATTTTTGACTTCTAATCTAATATTTGCATGTTTCTAGTCCTAATAATGCACGAAAAACAAAGAAAAGGTTTCGGAATACCTCTATTGTACCCCCAACACAGGTGACCAAACAAATCGTACTGCAAACTGATTGAAGTACCCGCATCTGGTACGAACTCCCATAACTTCATCCCTTGGTTCACAAGGCGAGTCACAAGGTCGATCACTGCATCACCAGGAAGCCAGTCATAACATTTTCAAGAGCCATGAGTTCGGTTTGCAAAAGAGTGGAAAAGAGAGAAGAGAGAAAATTTGAAAAGAAAAAGGAACAAGAAAGGTTGAAAGTCATAACAAAATGTCGCTTTCACCTTTTATAAGAGTTAATGGGCTTATGGGCCCAATTCAAGCCTTCGAGCCTGGTTAGATTTAAAGGTCCATGAACCGTGACCAGCTCTCGTACTTAATTGGCAACCCGTCAATGGCTAGCCGATTCGATAGGGGCAACACACTGCTGGCCACAGGTAAGCCTTCTCCTTTTGCATGCCACGGCACAATTCACATGAACTCACGCAAATTTACACATTTTTATCATGTATCACACGAGCACGCTTTTCTGATCCTAATCACAGAAATTTCTAACTATAACAGGCCAAAGTGCCTCTTCCCCTATGTTGCTAGAATTGTTTCTGTAGGTACCTCTCCAAGCGGAACATTCTAGAACTAAGCCGTCCCGAATGGCGCACCCAAGCCGTCCCCAGTGGCACACCTAAGATGTCCCGTGTGGGGCGTCGTAAGTCCTCTGAGGCAGGTTTTCAAAGTCCCCCTGGGCACCGTCCGAAGGGCAACCTCCCGAAGTAGAACATTCTCAAATTAAAGCAGCCAATTGACGCAAGATAGACAATCACCATGGCACAATTTGATCGCCTATCAAATGCCATAATGGTAATCCATATTAATAAAGCTACCAAAATAGTGCACTTCATCTATCAAAGTCGTGCGCGCCACGCAAATCAGGTAAGTATTTTCTTACTTACGCATCTACTTTACACTTTGATGAGATTTTTGTTGAAAAGCAAAATATTATCAAAGTGGGCGTAAACTGTAAACGCTTAAATTTTGCTCTTAAAAGATTCAGTGATGATACACCGTTTTTCACATAAATTCAGATAGGGATGCCCAATCGCCCTAGTTCTCAGACCAATGATCAGCGACTGAAATTATCTATGTGCTTAACCATTTTTACTTTTTCGAGTCATTGGGCATTTCACGACAAAACTAGGCCTGGGAAGCACATCGAGCCCGTCCGATAAACTTTTCGGTGCATCGTCTCATTTCGCGTGCCATCTGGTCCGATTTTTAAAAGTGGGCCGGGTCCCGTTGCAGGGCCCAACAGTGGCATTTTTGCCACGTTAACCCTAAATGGGGCCACCCCACCCTTAAATGTCTACAAATAGACATTGGGGGTTGAGCTGTAGGGGAGGATTTTTTGGATTAGAGGGGAAACTATTGCTTTTTCAAAACTCAAACAAAAAGGTCAAACGCAGCAAGTGTTACCCTTTGATCTTAAGTTGAGATTTCATTTATTCAATCATAAAAACCCCAAAGATCAATCAAAGAATCCTAAAAAAAACACAATTTTAATCCTCAATCTCGGATTATTGGATCAAGAACCAAAGAGTTGGGTTTGCTCATCCATTTTCATCTAATCTTTAAAGGAATCTCCAAAATTTAGTTTCTGAAAACCTTAAACCTCTTTCTCCGCCTTTTCCCTTTCTTTTTTAGTGTTTTAAACACCTATTCTGGGTTTGGTTGTGAGGGAAACCTAGGATCAACCATTAAGAGGATTTTATGCATTTATGGCGCACAACCCGGGCTAGTGGCGCCAGCCACTACGTGTGGCGTGCGCCACAGGCATGTGGCGTGAGATTCCCTTATTTTTGCTCCATTAAGCCCAAAAGCCTTCCTGATGCAAGAAAGGCCCTGCGCCACTACGTGTGGCATGCGCTATACGCAAGAAGCACACTCCATAGCCCCTGTGGTGCAAGACCTTTTCAATTCAGAGGCTTTAAATGTATAAAAATCCAATAAATGGCCCGATTCGAAGACTCAGTGACCAAGCTCTGACCTTAAACGGTTCAAGATGCGTACTAAGTCGCATATAGATTGAATAAACAATAAAAATGAGATTGAGAATAATGATTGATGTATTTGCTCACCTTTCAAAGATGAACATCAAGATCATGAGTTTAGATCTCATATAACCATTTAAATTCATGACATTTAATTACTGTTCTTTAAATTCCGGCACCTTAAATTTCAATCCTTTATTTTTACGCACTTTAATTTTCTTTAGTCTTTTGTTAATCTAACCCTCTAACCTAAGCGTAGAACATCCTAACATTATCATTCATCATTTGTCATTATTGATTGAATATATGCTTTGTGCTTCTAAGAATGATTGTTATTATTTTGTGGTTATCATTCTTTATGTTTGGATTAATGTTTTATTCATTGTGTTAAGCTCAATGTCAAGGGTCCATAAGGACTCCTATTATTGCTTGTTTGTAATATTAAATTTGGTTTGAAAAATTTAGAGGGGTAAGAGTAAATTGTATTATTAGGATGGTTTTGTAACTCTTGTCTCCTCCCTCCTTTATGTTGGCTTTTATGTTTCATGTTTATTATGCTTACAATACTGTGTGAATGACAGTCTTCTAAAAATTATATTAAAATTGTTTTACATCTCAATTAAAAGTTAATTTCATTATTAATTATTATGAATTAGTAGACAACAAGGAGGCTAATTTAACCGGGCAAAATGAATACCTAATACCTTCCCATTTCGTACCCAACTGCCAAATTCACCTCTGGTTTAAAACCGAATTATGCGATTCTAAAGAATCGACTAATTTAAAAATTTTTCCCTAATAAGAGTGGCGACTCCAAAATAAAACCCTTACCAAAGTAATATAACATTTTTTGAGGATTAAACGGGCTTAATGAAAGAAAACCATTTTAATAAATAAAATCAATCGAGCCCGTTCGATTTGGTTATTTTCAAATCCAATCTTTTGAAAAAACCACACGTCCTCACCCACGTTATTTTATGTTTAAGTCATAAAATCATATTACATTATAGTCCGATTCCAACATCCCACATAAATCATAGTTGTGTGTGTGTGTGTTCACAATATTCAAAATATGAGCTAACTGGTTCATACATATACTGAATTGGACATTTAAAAAACCCATAAAATTCGTCGATTAGCACACTTATAATTTTTATAGGATAACAGTGATATAAAAATCCCTAACTGCGGAGCTCAATAATAAATAGATATGAATATATTCTTATACACAATACTACATAAATTAAATAATAATAATAATAATAATAATAATAATAATAATAATAAGAACTAGAAATTTCTTTTATAGCTCTGCGGTGAAAGATGTAGAGCTTAATTGGAACGATAGAGAGTCTACCTCTTGGAAAGATTACATAAAAATAAGTGAGTTTTACAATTCACTGAATAATAATAAATAATACATAACACAGATATTCACGTGAAATGCTTCTTAAAATACTAAAATAAATACACAACCAGTCAAGTAAGCATACGGCAAACATCAGCACCCATAAGTAATTACATCTTCAAATAATTAAACAAGTGAAAATTGGTCAATGGCATCACTGAAACCCCCAACGAGTCGTCCTTACACATGGCCCGCCCTCTCAAACGTGTACACCAGGGAGCCGATCCCCTACACATGGCCAACTAGTCTGACGCTCACTTGACCAGCCCTCTTATTTTTTTTCCATACTCTTTTCTTTTCCATTACCGACAAAAGGTCACCATGTGGTTTTTCCTTATCATCCACATCATTAGATGCTCATGGGGACGCCGATCTCCCCATACATGGCCCACGGTTTTATAGACCGCCCTCACAAATCCGTAGTGACCTACTTCATCTCAATTCCACACAAACAAAGCACAATAATATCACAACACAAATAATAACACAATTCACTCGGTATAATGCACTAAATCAATAAATAATATGCAAACATAAAAGGATATAATTAAGATGTAAATAAATGTATTTAAATATAATCATATATTAATAATAACGTAATAATATAAAAATAAATGCTAAATTATCATTCATATATTCTGTATAAAGTAAATAATATATGCATGCAAATGATGGTATGCACTATTTATTATTACTCACGATGATAGAGAAGAGAATAACCGCTAGTTTGGATTTTGACTGATAGGAGCGATAGACGAACTCGGACAATCTAGATAAAACATAGATACAAAGGAAATGACTAAATTAAATAAAGAAAATATTTAAATAGAGAATTTAACCAATTAATCTAGTAAGTTTATCTACATATCTAACTGCTATAACTAACCTAAATTATACCGAAATTTTGACAACACCTCCCCTAAAAAATAGGACTATCTACCTCTTTAAATATCACAATATTATTATGTATGTGTCAATCAATACACATAGCCTATCTATCAGACAATCAATCGAATCGAACACCGATCCTCCTTCAATAGCAACATTACCATTCAACCATAATTTATAAATTAAAATAACTTTCAACTTGTCCCAAGTGTAACCATTATTAAACATTCTTGCTTCATGTCAATATTACCGAATAAATAAAATCATTTATACATGCATATATAAACAAATCTTATACCATTAAGTTAGTTAGCTTTCATAATAACTCTTATTCCAAATATATACCTTTAATAATCATATACAACTACAATTCATAAACTCTTTTAGTTCCTTGATTATTAACTAAGATCTCGTAATTCAATTTAATGACCTACGAATCATCATCCTCAAAAACATGATCATAGCTTAAAAACACATTTTAATCGTCTATCGATTGTAAATAATTATTTATATATCAACCAACACAGAAACTTGAAAATACACTTGCTTATATATATTTGTCCTTCTAAACAACACAAGATCTCAACGTCATTACTGCTAATACACTAAAATTTAGAGTTCTTCTATACTAAAATCATAGATTACACATCAAATAACCAATCCCTTGCAAAGACTGAACTTACAACCTAATATGTATTGTACCAAGCAATAATTTAAAGGAATAGTTAGAAATAGTTGCTGTCATTTCAAGAGAATTCTCATTTTAATTTCATCTTGATCACTAGAACCTTATATTAACAACAATTATGGAAAACTTATTCCTACCACCAATATAGACTTAGTTCATATCATCTTAAAGAAAATTAAAACACTCATTCTTAGTTTTGGTTAGTCAAAATTTATAAGAATCAATTTCCTAACAGCTGTCATTTCCTAGAAATTCTAAATTCTAGCTTAAATTCATAGCCCACAGTCTAGCAAATTCATTAATCAACAAGGAAATCATTTTAATATACCGTTTCTAATCTCATCATCACCAAACGAATTAAAATGAACAATATGGTTGCTACCACGACACTAAACTTCAAGTTTCTTCACCAAAACTCAAGTTCTACATGATAATCAATTCATTTCCCAACCTAATTATTTTTGACTAATAGCATTCCTTCTTAAAATAATATAACCCATAAAAATAGCTACGTTGATTCCTGCCATAATTAAGAATTCCTTGATTTCTTTATAAAAATTGCAATTTAAGCAAATAATCTACTTCTTTATATACAATAACTCAATTTATAGGCCAATTAGATAGTAAAGATCAAAATTCAAGTGTTTAACATATATAATATATAACCTTCTTAACTTAACTAAAACTCAATTCATAGTTCCTAATAATAATAATTTTTAACAAAATCCTCCAAGTCAATATGCAGAATCAATAGCTAAGGGTTTCAATCTATACATTAACTCAATCTATACTTTAATCCCTTCAACTAAAATTAGAAACTTATGAATTCAACCTAAAAAGAGTCAGAATATAGCTTACCTAGCTGCAAATGAGCTGAAAATCGAAATTTTCCGGTTAAAATGACCGTGAGTAGTTCTAACGCCTAAAACCCTGTTTTGTCGGCGTTAGCTTGGTCGAAGCTGGGGAGGACTGTGGCAGGTGAAGTTGCTAGCATTTAATATATTAATATAAATTTATTTCTTCTTACAAAACAATTAATAAGTAATCCAAACGCTTAAAAAAGCGCGAATAAAAAATATATTACTATTAAATAAATAATATATAAACAATAAAAAAATATAAATTTGTATGTGCTGGATAAGACAATTTTTTAAAAAGTAGGACATCCACATGCTTAGGACACAGAACACTAAATAAGTAATATAATAATATTTCAAATAAATAAACAATCATTTATAATAAATCATGAATATAAAAAATACTTAATTTCTTATTTCAACGACATAAAAACAAATTTGAAAAGAAACACTCCATTTTTCATTGGTAATAAGAAAAAACTTTGGTTAATTAGCTTGGTGTATGGAGTAGTCTCATATATCAAGAGCTAAGTTACACGGACACAGGACATGAGATATGGGAATATACAGAATTTAATAATTTTTTAAAAAAGTAGAACACTCACATGCTTAGAATACACTACACTAAATAAGTAATACATTAATATTTCAAATAAATAAACAATCATTTATGATAAATTATAAACATAAAATAAAAAATTAATTTCTTATTTCAATGACACAAAAATAAATTAAAAAAACACTTTATTTTTTATTGATAATAAAGAAAATATTGGTTGATTAACTTAGTGTATGGAGTAGTCTCATATACCAAGAGTTAAGTTGCACAAATACGATACTCAAGATACAAGAATGTATAGAATACGATAATTTTTAAAAAAATAGGATATCCACATGCTTTAGACACACTACACTAAATAAGTAACACATTAATATTTCAAATAAATAAACAATCATTTATAATAAATCATAAACATATACTTAATTTCTTATTTCAATATAATTAGTTAATTTCTCAAAATTATTACCACTATTAAAAATGCATTTGTTGATATAGGTCATAATATGGCTTTTACTATTACATATCTTAGCATTCCAACTTTTCAGCATATTTCAATGAGATACAATTTATCATTTTATTATATAATTTTATTATTTTTGAATGATATATGAAAGATTATTTCATCATTTAATATTGATCTGTCCATCACTCAGGCTTAGGTTCTAACACTACTACATCTAAAAAACTGGGGGTAAAAAAAGTGTCTGGCAACACTTTTATATATCATTTTCAAATTTTTCTTTTTAAAAATTATCTATCATTTTCATTTTATAAAGATTAATAAAAAAATTATCAAAATTAAAATAATTTAGTAAAATTATTTATCATAATTTAAATTATAAAATTATTTTTTAAACTAAACAACAAATAAAAAAATAGACGAAATGTGAGGATTTTGAGCTGACGCTGCAGCTGCGGCTGCATCTTCCTCTTAAGAGGAATATTCGAGTTGGCTGAACATTTTCTATCCACGCAATAACAAGGAAAAATGCAATTCACCGCTTTCTTGGAATTATCAAAATGAAATTTATAATTTCATAAATTTATCAAAATTTCCTCATTTGGTGAAAAACTAAATCACAATCCATAATATGGATAGATTCCATCATAACCTCAATTCTATCCGTTTAGAGGAGTAAGAAAACCCACCTTAAATATAAACTACTCTCAATCCCATTGTTTCTCATTGATAATGTAATTTAAATCAACTAATTTTGTTCAAAATATCTTTTAAATCCATAGGTTATATTTTTCCAGCTGAATAATGGAATCCAAAATTCTATTGATTTCACAATCCATGAATTCCACGTTCCATGGATTTTATCTACGACATTCATTTAAAGGATGGCTGAACAATCCTTCGACCATTTGCAGCTCCGCCCGTTTCTGTGGTTGGGCATTCTAAAACACATCTGAAAACGCACTCTTTCATGATAAATAGCCAATGGCTATCAAACTTATCTTGAAAAAACCTCCAGCCAAACAGGTTAACTGGCGTGGAGGGCAACAGCCGCAACTCTTAATTCAATTAATTTTAGATAATTTGTAGATGTACGTCCATATCATCCATGATATTGAGATATTATGTAAATTCATGTAGAATTCCACATAGAAAGTGCCCTGCCTAAAATAGAGACTAAAAATAAATTTAGTGCAAACAAAATAGTTATGGGCGCTTGACAAACAAATAGAACAAAAAGGAAATTTTTTACCAATGTGGCCATATGCAATATATCAACATCAAGACAGAAAAGTAATCAAGCTCGATACTCATGAGCAAGTGTATTTTATTTCCTCGCTTTATGCTATTATCCATTGAAAGGACAGTATCTTCCTGCCTAGAATATCCAGAAACACAAAATGAAACATCAAGCAAATCAATGGTTGTGAATAAACTCCCATGAGGTTTACCGAATCCTGCCAAGAGATCACAAAAACTTATCAATCTCTTGAAATATATAGGGGATTCAAACAGAAATACAAGCAATGCAGTTGCATCTCATTGACACAAATATGAAATATACACAGCACGCGCGCGCACACACACACACACACACACACATTTAGCAAGGAAACAAAGTGTAAGCCTGGTTAAAAAAAAATAAAAAAGAAAACCAAAAAAATTTATAAGTTGGGTAATGTAGTTGCATCTCGTAAACGTCTAAGTTTTGCAAATTGATATTCATGGATGACTGTGATAAGATTAGCTGAGTATTTAGCTCACAGTCTTGGTGTAGTTCAGAATGCAACCCGACACCTTGCTCCTATCTTTTATAGGGGAAAGAATTTCTTAATCCCTAAGGTTTGGCCTAATTCACTACTTCGTCCTTCCATTTTCAAGAACTAATTTAATAGTCCCTAAAATTTCAATCCATCAAACAAAAACATCCTTTTGGCTTTTTAATGTTAAGTCAAATAAGGAACACAGGTCAGAAGTGAGAGAAACCAAGATAAAGACAAATACAACCATGTTCCTTGCTCAAATCTCCAATTTCTACCACCATTTCCATTCTCCACTCAATTCCATTAGTCACCACAGCCATTAAACAACACCATAACCACCAGCATAACATGTCTTTACATTGAAACCAAAATAGAAATCAAGCAGACTCAAGTGGCAAAACATCCAAACCTGTAGCGATATTTCATTAACATCCATAACGAGTACCTTCCTTAGGACAATTCTTTAATGAAAATCCTTGGGCCTTTAGAAGATCCAGCAGCTAATATGAGGGAATAATTCTTTTTCAGAAATATATAGATAGAGGGACTCAGTATTTCGGTTTTTGTATTTCAATTGTTGATTAAAGAATGTTCTATTATTAAAACATATTTACTTTTATTTTTGATATCAAAAAAAAGAAATAGGTTGTCACAAAAACACAATTATTTTAAAAAAAGAATGGTATGATGGAGTTTTGAAGATAAAGATTATGATGAAACTGAAAAATGGAGAATGGAGAGTGAAAGAAAGGGCATTGTTGTCTTTTCACACCAAATAAATGGTAAAATCAACAAAAATAGAGGGAAGCACCTATCAGTTTCACAGACTGAAATGTGAGGGACTATTGAATCAGTTCTTGAAAATGGATGGATGAAGTATTGAATTAGGCCAAACCTTGAGGACTAAAAATTTTTTTTCCTTTTCAAATTCCAATTCACCAAAAAAATGATACTGACAGCAATATGCCTTGCATATTAACAAAACATGGAAATCTAATAAATAAACAAGAACAAAAAATTAAACGTAGAAAGAACTTCATAAAGAGACAATTCACAATAAATTGAGGCAAAAAAAAAAAAAAAAAAAAACAAAGAAAAAAGAGGTCCCACTATGCTGTATTAACTTGACAGAAGATAAAGAGTGACAATGGTAAGTAGTAATGTGGGTGACACATCTAACAACACATATGTTTATAAACACACGGATGTACTCTTTCCATTTGAAACGATAAAGCTTATTACAAGAAACCACAAATCTTCTAATTTTTAACAAGCAAAATAAGGATCACAAACAAGAGTCATTGTTCTCCACAACTAATTCCAACATAAAGAGCATGTGAAAAGACTAAACAGAAATTGCCAGCAAGGTATTTTCTAGTTTCACCACTAGATGGACCACAACTATTCACATCCAATTCCTTCCAGCACAAAGCACGGAAAGCAAATTCCTATAAGGTGGCAACGTGGGAATTGGTTCACAGATTCCAATTTAAGTTTCGGAATCTCTTTATTCAAAACATGATGTCTGGGTATCATATTTCAAGGAATTTTTGACATTTGGGAGATATACTTACAAAAATGCACATAAGACCAGTTACAAATAGTTCATTAAAGTACATGCAGTTTCTTAGCAAAAACAAAAAGAGAAACATCAAATAAACCCTTCCACCTTGCCCCATGGTTAGAGAAGGCACAAGGCGCATTAAGGTACAATTGGGGTCCTGAAGACTATGTGAAAAGCACTCAGCACAGGTGCACGCCTGAGTGACATGAGACACAAAAGGAAAAAGGAAAAAAAAAAAAAAAAAAAAAAAAAAAAAAAAAAAAAAAAGAGGAGAATTGATATTATAGTCGCCCAAGTGTTTGAGGCACCAGAGGCTGCCCCTTACACCTGAGGTGCACTTGATGCCTTGCCCAAATTCATTCAGTGGTTCAATTATTCTACCTTTAGAATTTAACTTGCAAAACGAACCAAAACACAAGTATTTAGAAGGAACTTGCGAAAAGGTGATAAAATTCTCCAACTTAGGAAAACTAAGTAACAAAAGCTTCAACAATGGGATATCTGCGACAATCTGAAACGAGAGACAAGCAATAAAGGACAAACATATTTATTCCTCACAATATCATAGATATCCAACAAGTATTACACTATTACTCAGACAGAAACCATGGAATAGCAAAATCAAAATTCAAAAATGTAAACAATAAAATCAATGCACATAATTGCCCAAACATGTATTCACTGTCTATCTCCTAGATACTTTCACATCATTCTTCATTTTCTTTTTCTCAGTTATCTGATTAACTTCACTTTGAAAGCCTCATGTGTACTGCTCAAAGAGATTGCAAGTATCTGTTGAGATTTAGCTACCGTTTTCAACAAAGGTTGCATGGTATGGCCCACATGGACCAGATTTTAGGCATCCACAGTTAGATCATTCTTATTGCAGTATTTACATCATGGCATTCTTCCTTCAGTAATAACTAATAACTCTATTCTAAAACCAGTGCAATTGACAAATAGAATATAATATACTTTTTATTTTTTATTCATTTATTTTGATTTAGAATACAATTTGCTATCATTTTACACACAAAATAATATCCATTAACTGGATCAACAAACATTAAAATTCATTCAGACTAAATGTCAATACCACAGATTCACAAACAATAGCTGATAGCGAAAAATAAGAAAAGGACAAAAACATATACAGACATCTTCACAATTGAAAATATCACAGTTATTGATTCATCTCTACAAGGAATACCAAGTTAGAAACTAATAAATGCTAAAAATCTGCCCAGTCAATCTCCCAGTTGGAACAAACAAAATATGTCAATACAACCATAGAACATTTTCACAGATTAGAAAACCTCATTAACGCGTCTTGGACATACTTTGCATACAATATTCACTGGTCACAACAATGAACAAGAAAAAAGTTTTGAGCTATCAAGGGAAAAGGGCGTGTCACAGAGCATGAAGAAGATTTCTCAGAGATCCCATCCTTCCAACTCTGTCCGTCAAACCCCCAACCAAATAAAAGATTAAAATAAAATTGACAAACAAATTACTCAAATCAAAACAAATTGATGAAGTTATAAGAATGTAAATTAAATGCATATATTGATTAACTACTAACACCAAAAAATTTTCAGCCTAATTAAGGCATCCAAACAAAGAAAATTGACCAATTAATTCAGTAAATGTAATAATATTAAACTCTTCAATCCATCATATTCCATGACTACTTGACCAAATCCCATCAAATAATCATCAGAAAGAATCAAATGAAACGAAGATCAAAACTGCATTTTTTACCCACGATCATTTAGAAAAACAAAATTCCAATATAGTCAATCTACTTTCTCCTACCAAAAACTTTACATTGTTAACCAATTAAATTTCACATTCTCGCAAACAAACCCACCAATCAAATTGCTGAATACATTAGAATCGGAAAAATAATCAACAATTTTCCCGAAAAGAACAACCCTAATTAATTACAGCACGTCAAAAATCCCGAATGAAACAAACAAAAGCCAGCAATAGAATCATTACATAAAAGAAATGAGGAATACCTGCATTGAGAGATCGAAGAATCGATCAATCAATGAATCAGTGGCCATGCTCCTTGGCGTGCTGTTGGTGCTCGAGATGGCGACGTTCCTCCGGAAGAGCAATAAGGTAGGATAAGATCAAGCCGCCGAAGCAGACATGGTAGAGAGGGTCGATGGAGTCTGTCTCGATGTACTTTGCGTGATAATTGTCCAAAGCTTTCTGCACCGATTTCTTCGCATAGTCGATCGATAGCTTTGGTTTCACGTAGTCAGGCACCTCCTTCACTTTCAAACCCCTAATCTCGCTGTAGAATCTCCTTAGCGCCATTTGTCTTTTGATGTTTTAGATTGGGATTTTGAGTATTGGAAAATTGAGGAAATGGAGCTACAAACCCTAACCTCTCTGATTTTCGCTGACAGGCAGAGAGAGTGGCGGAAATTAATTATATGTGGGAGAGATCTGGTTGAGTGAATTCGACGGGCTTTTACAATCATGCACCTTTTAACTGTGGGACCGACAGTGAGTCTGGGGCTGTACATTGTTCGGGTCAACCGGAATTAGATAGTAGGCATGGCCATAATACGGTTCGGGGAACCGGAACCGTCGGTTCGAACCGGTCCGAAACCATAACCGGAACCGGTGTGAACTGGAACCGAAACGAACCGGAACAGGAACCGAAAAAATTCGGTTCGATTCCGGTTCCAGCAAATGAGGAACCAGAATCGGCGGTTCCAGAGAACCGGTCAGAACCGGACTGGAACAGCCGGTTCTCCGGCCGGTTAGAACCGCCGGTTCGAACCGGCGGTTCTAGCCGTTGTAACTGTCAGATTTTTGCAGTTTTTTTTTTTTAATTTGTTGTGAAATGTCTTAATTACCCCTCCCAACAGCCATAAACGGCTATATAACGGCTAGTTTTAAGGGTATTTTTGGAAAAATGAATTTTTGGATTTATTATAAATACCTCATTTTATTTACAAATTCATTACAAAAAAATCTCAACTCTCTCTACTTACTCTCTCTACAATATACTACACTCTCTACTTACTCTCTCTACAATATACTACACTCTACTCTATATTATTCATTTACTCTTCTCTACTCTACAATATCTATTATTAAGTAATTATTCTCTCTAATTTTTTTTATTCAATTTTCCAAATTATATTTTATTATCATATAATGGCAAGTGGAGGAAACTCAAATTCGGGTAAGGGCAAGGGAAAAATTGGAGAATCATCTATTCCTACAAACGACATCTATGATATGATTCCCGACCAATTTAATTTTGAAGGTTTTCCAAATGAAAATTTGGATATTCCAACTCAAGAATCCGAATTTAATGAGCAATTTCAAGAAGATGAAGAGCAAGAGCAAGAGCAACGAGCAAAAATTGTTACAAGAGCAAGACAAAGTTCCGACATATTCTCCATTCATTTCACCAAAAAATTCAAAGGTGAGAAAATGTACAATGTAATTTGCAATTATTGTGGAAAATCTTATAAATTTAAACAAGCGGGCGGCTATGGATCATTATAGAAGCATTTGGAGGCAAAACATCCAACAAAAATAGGAGTTAATCGGTCTCAACAACAAATTTCCGGGTACGCTTCTAACCTTTCTTTATTTAAATATTCTGAAAAAATACAAAAAGAAGAATTACCAAAAATGATTTCTATAGAACATTTATCTTTTAGTTTTGGTGAAAAAGTAGGTTTTAATAATTATTGTCAAAAGGCTTTAAATCCTTGTGCTAAAAGAGTACCAAGAAATACTGTAAAACGAACTATTATTTCTTTATATAACAAAAGAAAAAAAGAGTTAGAGCTTTTATTTTCTCAATTGAAAATTCGTGTTTGAATTTGTTGTGATGTTTGGAGTGATCATTGGCAAATGCATTCTTATATGGGTATTACATGTCATTGGATTGATGATGATTGGAAAATTCAAAAAAGAATTATTGGTTTTCGTGTTTTTGATGATAAACATACTGCAAATAATATTTATAGAGTAATTGTTTCAATTTTAGATGAATATAGGTTGACAAAAAAAAATTTTTCAATTTCATTTGATAATGCTTCTGCAAATACTAGATCAATTATTGAACTTAAAAAAATTTGTGAACCAAATATTGGTGGTAAATTTTTTCATATAAGATGTGCATGCCATGTTTTAAATTTATGTGTACAAGATGGTTTGAAAATTCTTGATTCTTTTATTTCTCCAATTAAAAAAACTATTTCATATTTATGGACACATCCCCAAGTGATGAAAAGTTGGGCTAAATTTTGTAAAGAAAATAATAAAAGACCAAAACGTTTTCCAAGGGATGTCCCAACTCGTTGGAATTCAACATATGAATTACTAAACGAGTCTTTTTCTTATAAAGAATTATTATGTTTTTTTGTTACTAATAATATTGAGGATATTAATTTATATCCACAAAATTGGGAGATTTGTGCAAAAATTTTAGATATTTTAAAAATTTTTAATGATGCTACCTATAAATTTAGTGGGATTTATTATCCCACATCTAATTTATTTTTACCTATGTGTATTAATATTGTTACTGCACTCCAAGAATTTCAAAATGATGATTTATTAAAAGATTGTATTTTTTCAATGAAAAAAAAATGGTTATCTTATTTTAAAAATATATCACCTCTTTATCTTGTTGCTATTGTATTTGATCCTAGATGTAGAATGGATGTTTTATGTGATTATTTGACTATTTATTATGACGTATTAAATCTTGATGTAGAAGATAATGTTAATATAAATGTACTAGTGCATGAAGTTAAACAAAATATTATGCAATTATATAATGAATTTGTTCAAGTTTCTAGTTCATCTACTTCTATTTCTACTTCTTCTCAGTCTAATATTCCACAATTTTCAACACAAAGGGTAAGTGGTGTTGATGTTGCTCAACAAGTTTTATTGCAAAGACAAAAAAGAACAAGGGAATCCGGTTCTATTTCTGAATTTGACAATTATCTAACAACTTCTTTTGAGTTTGGTGATAATTATGCAGATGCAGATTTTACCAATTTTAGATTGGTGGAGTCGTCACGCAAATACTTTTCCAATTCTTTCTTTACTTGCAAAACAAATTTTAGCAGCTCCGGTCTCCACTGTTGCGGTTGAACAAGCTTTTAGTCAAGGAGGTAACATACTTGATGAAACACGATATTGTATGACACCCGATTCATTAGAAGCACAAACGTGTGTGGATGATTGGACCAAAGCCGAACTAAGAGCCCACGAAAATCCAAAAGAAAATGAAGATTTATTTGATTTATACGATGAGTCCTCAACGGGAACATCAACCGGTGGTGCAAATAGCGATTAAGGTAAAAGGGGTGAAATTGATATAAGGTAAGTAAGAACTACGTGGGCTTTGATTCCTCTAAACCCCAAGAGGATACGTAGGCAACTTAATTTTTTTTTTAAGCCCATTTTTTTTTTTTAAATTATGTTCAAACTTAAAAAAAAAAATTCAGTTCAAAATTTTTTTAAAAAAAATCATTATGTTCAACACTCAACAATTCAAGTCTTTAAAAAAATGAATTTAATTGAAGTATTTTTTAATTTTTTAGGTGTATTTTTTAATTTTTTATGTTCAAATAATTTTTTTTTTAACCGGTCTTCATATTTTAAAATTTTTTATGTTCACATAATTTTTTTTTAAACCGGTATTCAAAATTTAAAATTTAAAATTATGCGATTCGCCGGAAAACCAATCGAAACCATCGGTTTTGTAATCGGATCGGAACCGGAACCGGACGGTTCGGAACCGGACGGTTCGGAACCGGAACCGGAACCAGACCATTTCGGTTCGGTTTCGGTTCCAGCTTTTCTGGAACCGGAACCGTGGCCAAGTCTATTAGATAGTTCGAGTTTGCAAATTGTTTGTACCCGCGGTGGAGCTGAACACTTTGATTAGTGAGGCGAATTTCACTTTAATAAATATAATATATATATATATATATATATATGCAGTAGTGTTCAAGAACGTGCATCTCATTGAACATACCCATTAAAATCCTTTTTGAGTGTCCTTTGCTGAGTAGGCCAAATGAGGGAGAGCCCCTTTATTTGTACTTGGCATCAACTCTAGAATTGGTAACTTTAGGTTTAGTTTATGAAGAAAAATGCGAATAATTCCGAGTATATTACGTAAGTAAGGTGTTACACGGAGGAGAACTTAAATATCTTACTATTGAAAACTTGGCTTTGTAGCTTTAACATCTGTTATTAGACTCTGATATTATTTTCAATAATATGAAATACACGTTCAGACAAACTACCCACTCCGTAAGATTTTACAAAGAGCTGAGACTTCCGACCGACTGATAGAAGGGTCCATTCGTTTAGAGGAATTTGATATCAAGCGTGTAACTCTCTCGACCTTGAAAGCACAAATCTCAATAGATTTTATAGCAAAGTTCTCGAGAGAAGAGACAAAAGTGATGAGGGTGACATTCAAAAAAAAAAAAGGCTTGGAAGTTATACACTAATGGTGCATCTGTGATGCAAGGTTCCAAAGCAAAAATATTTTTGATTGGTCGAGGAAAGATCAAATTCAAATATGCAATATGCTTTAACTTCCCCTTGAGAAACAATGTAGCTGAGTACAAAGCTCTTATAACCGGTAATAAACTAAAACTAGAAGTATGAGTTAATAAACTCAATATTTTTTGTGACTCACAATTGGTTGTTAATCAATTATTAGGTACCTTTGCAACAAAAGAAGAAGACATGATAAGGTTCCACAATTTAGCCAAAACTCTTTTAGACCAAATTGTTCAAGAAGGCAGCGATTGGGAAATTTCACAAATTAACTGATCAGAAAACACAATAGTCAATACGTTAGCCAAGTCGGCAAATCGAGGTGAATTATGAATAGAAGACGTGATGATGATATAGAGAAATGTATGAGGCAAGAAGAGAAGTTCCTTTATATCATTAGTTGTATAGCCGAACATGTACTACAGAAGTGTGAAGAATTTGTATCTAACCTAACTACATTTAGGTACATCAATTCCTATCTTATAGGAGTCCAAACTAATAGATAAACTTATCTATTTACAGTTGGCTTATCACGCCCCCTCAAGATTGGGGTGCCATGATGAACACCAATCTTGACTCTATTGAGATTGAACATAGCATTTGACAAAGGCTTAGTCAACATGTCTGCAAGTTGATCTTTGGCTGAGACATGTGCAATTCTAAGAAATCCCTTGTGAACTAAATCTCTTACAAAATGCCATCAATCTCGATGTGTTTCATCCTCGAGTGAAATACCGGATATTGGGATGTATATATAGTGGATATATTGTCACAATGGATCAAAAGAGTCGAAATTTCGATTGAACTCCAAGTTCTTTCAAGAGATTTTGAATCCATTTTACCTCGGATGTTGTAGATGCCACGGCCCTGTATTCCGCTTCCGTAAATGACCGTCCAACTGATTTTTGTTTTCTAGATGACCAAGAAATAGGCACAGAACCTAGATACACAATATAACCAGACGTAAATGACCGGTTGGATGGATCTACCGCCCAATCCGCATCAGAGAAGATTGAGGTGAGATTAGAAGTCCATAATCAACAGTAGATTTGAGATACTGTAGCAATCGTTTAAGTGCATGCCAATGGTGTTTATTTGGATATTGCATAAATTGAGAAAGTTTGCCAACAGCATAACTGATGTCTGGCCGTGTCCACGTAACATACTGCAGTGCTCCTACAGTTTGCCTGTATCTGGTAGCTTCATGAGACATAACCGAACTTGATGACTTGACAAGAACATCCTTCATAGCCATTGGTGCAGTAACCGGCTTTGCACCCTCCATTCCAAGTTGTTCCAATAATTTGCAAATCTATTGGTGTTGTGACAAAAACAAACACTTAGTTGTTGTTTAAATGCCAATTCCCAGAAACAAATGTAATGGCTGAGGATCTTTGAGAGAAATTTGACAAGATAACATGTTGACAAACTTGTCAATAAAACTTCTATTATTTCTTATAAGTAAGAGATCATCAACATATACAAGGGAATTACAAACCATAGAACCCTTGGTGTAGATAAATAATGAGTGATCACCATGCTTAATGAATCAAAAAAATAGAGGAAATGTATAAGCTAAGAACATAAGGCTTATTTAGGCTCTGATACCATATAGAGAAATGTATGAGGCAAGAAGAGAAGTTCCTTTATATCATTAACTGTACAACCGAATATATATTACAGAAGTGTGAAGAATTTGTATCTAACCTAACTACATTTAGGTACATCAGTTACTATCTTATAAGAGTCCAAACTAATGGATAAACTTATCCATTTATAGTTGGCTTATCAGATGAAAGTACATGAATGTCAAGCACTGAAGTAGGAATTTTTACTACAGAAGTGGAAGAAGATTGGAGTCCCTATTCTTCAATATTTGGAATATGAAGTTCTCCCTTCTGAACCTAAAGAAGCACTTAAGTTGATCCGAAGGTTGGCCAATTATTTTGCAGATAAAGGAATACTTTACAGAAGATCTAGGACGCATCTATGGGCTAGATGTTTATCAATGGAAGAAGGCAGTTAAGCCTTACGTGAACCACATGAAGGTGTATGTGAGGCTCATGAAAGCTTAGATGTAATAATACGTAAGTTACTAAATGTTTCATAACAAAATCAGGTGCATTAAGTAGTCTCTATAATTGGAATAAATTTTTCAGGTTGCACTGGCATTTATAAAAAACATTCTTTTTATGAGTACCAATGGTTAACATATCTCAAATTCTCTAATAAGGTATGGTGAATTAATTTGCCTTATCCATAAGTAACATATGGCTCAACTCTATGAAGCATACACATAATTGCATTGTTCACTTTGAGAAACACACCATTAAATATCTGTCAAAGAAACTTTAATAGGTTAAGATATTTCTAAATATACATGGAATTAGAATACAAGACACCTACTCTAGTAGAGCAATACTTGGTAAAAGGTTATTTTATTTGGTTGTTAATTTTTACTATAAATGCCAATATACATTACCTGTCTCAAATGCAAAAGTTGCAAATTTTTCTTGTCTTTGGATTCATGGCATTAATATTGTGAAGGAGCAAATAGAATTAAAGAAACAAAGAAAGTTAGGTAAAAGGCCATTTTATTTAGTTTTTTATTTTTAATATAAAAGCTAATATATATTACATGTCTTAGACGTAAAAGTTGCAAAATTTTTCTTATCTATGGATCCATGGCATGGATACTATGAAAGAGCAAACAAAATTAAAGAAATAAAGGGATGCCAACATTTAACACACACTAATATTGACAATAAAAAGCCAGGATTCAATTATAATGATTGGAAAAGTAAGAGATAACCACTAACCTAACAAGAATTGAAATTGTAGATAATTGATAATATTATATTATAATATATCCCAAAAACCACCATGTCTCTCTAACTACCCAAAATAGTGGAGGATATTTCTCCAGTACTTGATCTCCCTAAACCACCTAGCTCCACTATAAATAGAGGAGCTTATCAACTCAAATACATCATAAAATAATTCACACAACAACTCTCAATATTCATATAGTAACCTCTCATCCTTAATATTAACAGGTTAACATAAATTCTTGAGACTATCAAGTGGTGCGGTGAGCATAGAACACACCTCCAGAACTTCATTCTTTCGAAGATACTCTTTCCCCTTCCCACTATAACAAATGGATTTGTAAGATTCACCAGTATGGAAGATTAGGATAATAGTTATGGTAAGGCAAGCGAGCAAAATATAATGCCACCTTCCCGAACAACTGATCCTCAAGCCGCAACAGCCTTGACCCAAGCCTATGCATAATTCGCTGCGTACTAGAATGCCTACTAATGGTCCCTCCTTAGCACGGCGGTGAACCCCAACTAGAAACCAAGAGGGTAGCAATAGGGCAAACCTGATATATCCCTACACCTCTCTAGGAGACAAAAACACCAAGACTTGGAGCAACCTCCTGAAGCTAAGTTTGAGGCAAACCTAAGCACGTTCATCCGAAATAGCCAGAATCTGAGCAATACCCAAGCAATGGCAGATAATGCCAACCTCAAGAATGTCATCAAAGAGATTTTCAAAGAGTGCAAGGAAATAGGGGACCTTGGAGATTAAGGACTCAGAGAAGACTCGCCCCCTATTCGCCAACATCTTAGGGCAACGTTCTCGCCTAAGTACAAAATGCCCACTTTCGACCATATGACCTCTACTAAATCCCGAAGTCACCTAGCAACTTTTCGAATCATGATGAACCTTTAAACTAACTTAAAAGACCTTAAGTTCAAAGTGTTCCCAATAATGTACTAAATACTGAAAACAAGTCCTATCCAATCCTTCTCCTAGTTAGCCAATATATATCGAACATGATTTATAATGAGCATACCATCAAGAAAAATCTCTTCAGACTTGATGGACCTAAAAAGAGAAGAAGGCGAGACCCTGGGGCAACATGTCTCTAAATTCTAAAGAATGGCAATGCAAATGGAGAACCTAAATGATGAAGTTGCAATCAGCACAATGTCAAAGAACTGTAAGTATTGACGCGGAACCCAATGAAAATAAATTTCATGAACTCAATGACAAGTTTTGGAAAAGATCCAAGATCAAACTAAACCCCTCTCTATGGCACCCAAAGCTTAAAGAAGTAAGAACACCAATAATAGAGAAAAGAATAAGATAAACGCCACAATTAGATTGATAAGTTTACCTTGATTCTTGATGCAATTAGAAGAATGCAATCTCACACTCTCTAAAAACATGAACACGCCTAAGCATGAAGTTGAAGAAGAAACTCTCTTTTTAATTCATTAATTGTCTGTTAAAATTTACAAAATAATAAGCTATTTATACCAATCTAAGAGGTCCAGATCCTTAGAGGATTTAGAGTTAGCTAACGAGTAGGATTTAGCAAATCTAAACCAACTAAGGAGTTGACTAACAAAATCATAACTACTTAAGGATTTGGAGATCTAATCCAAATCCACTAAAGATTGACTAAATCTAATCAAAATAAGGCTAATTATTCAAGGGTGGCCGAAATATTGGAGGCCCAACCCATTAGCATTGTAAAAACACAAAATAAGCTAACTAGTTTAATGAGAGGCAGACAGTTGCACGGTCCAGGGCGTGTCAAGGCGCACGGGCGTGCGCGCATGCATGAGTGTCCCTCGTGAGAGGCAGAGAAGTGCACGGCCTGGGGCGTGCTGATTGGCACGGGCGTGCGCGCATGTATGTGTGTCCCTCGCGAGAGGCAGAAGAGTGCACGGCCTAGGGCGTGCTGACTGGCACGGGCGTGCGCGCATGTATGTGTGTCCCTTGCAAGAGGCAGAGAAGTGCACGGCCTGGGGAGTGTTGATTGGCACGGGCGTGCTTCGAATCATGTGTTGTTCCTTGAAAGGCAGTAGCTTGCACGGTCTGAGGCATGCCACCTTGCACGGGCGTGCTTACCAACTCAACATGCGCTTCTATTAATGTGAGAAACTTAGGTGTTTCTTCAAGTTCTTCATAGCACTTGTTGAAAGCAAGGTCATGGAGCTCTTGTGTGATTTGCCCTTGAATGTATAAGGACATGGTTGCTCCATACTTCTTTGCACGACTCCTTGTAATTGGTCCACTAGGAAGTTCTAATGGATTGCCATTGTTGTGGCCCTTGTTCCCTTGATCTTCATAGGTGTTTGGTGGTAGTGGATCCGTATCAAGTATAACAAACTATTTGAAAGCCTTAACATTGATCCTCCTTTAACTTTTACAGAATTAATGGCCTAAGCTAGGGTTGCAAACGAACCAAACCATTCCCGAACTATTCGAGATGAGGGTCGATAAAAGCTCAGATTGATTCGAGTTCGGTTTATGAATGAACCAAATTTGAACAAAATTTTAGGCTCGTAAAATAAACGAACCAAACTTGAGCACAAAGGAGTTTGGCTCGATAAGGCTCACGAACTGTATCATTTATGAAGATCGTGAACAAGCTCGTGAACAGACTCATGAGTAGGCTCGTTTAACAAGATTGTGAACCAACCATATATATATTTAGCTATGAGCTAATTTATTTAAAAGGCTTGTGAACAAGCTCGTTTATTAAGCTATTAATCTGCTTCATTTAAATAATTGTAAGTAATATCACTATATATAATATTTATTTTATATTAATAATGATAACTATTATTATTAATAATAATTATATTCTCATATATAGTATTATTAATCACATCTAATAGTATTATACATCATAATAGATGTTGAATTTCTTTCTTTTAACATAATGATATTAATTTAATTATAAGTTTAATTACAATGCATGATAATAGTTCTAACTATTATAATAATCAAAACAAAGTATTTTTATAGATTATACTATAATCACATGCAATATCACTGTTACATATTATAAAAATACATGGTGCCTTTCTTTTTTATTATTTAAAGATACCTAGTATTATAATTTTAAGTAATTAGTATTATAATAGTTTTACAATTACTATTATTTTAATTGCGTACCTCTAATATTTTAATAATATTATAATCATATGTTATTATAATAATATTAAATATATTAATTATAGCCTTCTAATTATTACTATATTTATGGTTATTAGTACTCCCCCGCCCAAAAATGTTTATCACTATTTTCATTTTTGGATGTCTTAAAATGTTTGTCCACTTGATTTAAAAGATATTTACTTTTCCTTTATACCATTCGTCATAAATAGTTTTAAATTCTAGAAATAACTGTTTTTTTGTTTTCAAGGAGGACAATTTTGAAAAGTATGAATATTTTATATGTGTTGACACTATAGTCGGTGTATTTCTTAAACTTTATGTAAAAGTCAATAGGACAAATATTTTCGGAGGAGGGAGTATTACTTTTTTTGAAAGAGATGGTTATTATTATTACTAAATAATAGTATTAACTATACTTATAATGTTATTAATAGTTAATAAATATTATAGTTATCACCTTTTAATATTAATACTGTATTAAATGGTTGTAATATTATTATAATTCTAGTGTTTTTAATCATTAGTAATTTTTTTAGATAATAAAAATAATTATTAAAATAATACTAAGAAAAAAAGGGAAAATTATGATTTTATCCTTATGTTTTACCAAAATTAAGTAATGTACCTCATATTTTGAATATTACGCTATAATCTCCCTATATTTTACCTCCGTTAAACTCTTATACCTTTTTGTCTAATTTTTATACTTTTCAGTTAATTTTTCTATTAAAAAGATGAAAATGCCCTTATTTTAAGTGGGCTCCATCTCCATCTCCATCTTCCTTGTCTTTATCTGTTAGCTCAAGGGTCAAATTCTAATCTCGGAATTTTGATGATTAAAACAAAATAAATAAATTTAAATTATATTATTTGTGCTAATATTATTTTATGCAGAATTCTTACGGAAAGAAAACGAACAAGGCAATTCCTACAAAAATCCATAATATGTGAATATATCCAAAGGCCCTAGGGGTTAGGCATTTAGGATACATTGTAGAATAGAGAGAAAATTCATCTATAAGCACAAAAACAAATCTTTCTCTCATCAAAAATATTTTTCAAAAATTAGATTCTTCAAAATAAATCTTTTCGTCATAGTTGTTTTCGAAATTCCTTTAAAAGAAATCAAAATGATTCAATTACCTAAAATTAAAAGAGATTATATCTCTAACGATTTTGGTAATAAATCGTGTGCTTTCTTTTTCGGAAATTCTCTTTGAAGATCTAAAGAAATTTAATTTATTCTCTTACCTAAAACGAAGGAAGATCTTATTTCTTTCTGTTTTAGTAAGTAAAATCTTTTCGAAAAATATTTTCCAAATAAAATGCTTTCGAAAATCTTTATGTTTAAAGGAAAGGAAGATCGTTTCTTATTTTCTTACCAAAAGGATAAAACAAAGTTTTTGGTAACTAAGATTCTCGTATCTTCTAAATAAAGAAAGCAAATATTCTGATTTCAAAATGAAATATCCACTGTCTAAAAATGAGAGTCACAAATCTCTCTATAAAAAGGTGTTTTCACGCTTTGAACTAGGAAGAAGGAAGAGCTTTCGTTTTAAGAGTATTCGCCTGTTGATCACATCTTTTATCTCTCAAAATTTACTCTCTACCCCCATTTTTCTTTTCATCTTTACACTTCACGTTTTTATTTTTAAAGAGAAAAGAATTTTTATAACTACTTTCGAAAAACGGTTCTGTGTTCTAAACGATTTTTTAATCTGAAAAAATGTTTTTCCTATGCTTATATTTGCATTTCTGTCTGTCTATTTAGATTCTGTAATCTTTAGTAGACAGATTTTTTTTTATTTGAAAACAATTATGTAATAGCTTAGGATAGAAGCTATTGTGAAAGAGGTTATCAAGCAACCTTCTCCGTGAGAGAGTTTATAATGTCTTGAATTGAGTTTCTGTACTCTGCCAAAAACAGAAAAGGTTGAGGTTAACTAGAACCGTTGGAAAATCTAGTGGGATAAAGGGTAGATCTAGGTGTTGATCTATTGCATTGTACTGTTGGTTTGTCTCTTACCCTTGAAAAGAGATAACATAGTTGAGGATCTCAAGATGAGTCTTGGGGAGTGGATGTAGGCGAGTTAGTGCCGAACCACTATAAATCACTGTGTTGATCTTTTTTATTTCTGAAGTTTTGCTTGATAGTACTTTACTTACACTTCTGTTTATATTTTAGAAATGCTAAAAGTGTTAATGGATTTAATGTTCTAAAACTGAAATCAGTCTTAACTTCTCTGAATATTAGAACTCTGGAATTCTGATAGGTGAACACACCAAGTTCTAAATTGTTCTTCTATTTTCAGTATATTTCACTACTTGGGTTTCTAATCAGTTTTTCTAAACTTGATTAAAGCTCTGCGAAGCAGTTCTAATTTCAATAACTGTCTCTCACACAGTCTTATATGATTTTCTAAACTTTATGAGGAAGTTCTAATTACAATAGCTTTCCATCATAAAGCATTTCTGATATTGAATAAGACATTATGAAGCAGTTCTAATTAATAGTTGCACTTTGCATACGTCTTTCTATTTTTCATAAATAGAACATTGTCAGGAAGTTCTAATCCATAATCTATTCTCACAAGTTCTTTATTTTTCCGCTGCACTTAGAACTCTATATTTTGTTTTAAAATCTAAAATATTTTTAGAAAACCCAATTCACCCCCCCCTCTTGGGTTGTGCCATATAGGCATGGCCGATTCAATGAACCGCCGGTTTCAGTTCATTGAACCACCGGTTCGAGATGTTTAAAATTTTGAACCGGAACCGACCCTTGAACCTCCGGTTCTGGTTCGGTTCCGGTTCCGACACGGTTCAGCACGGTTCCGATGAACCGACGGTTCAAATTACGGTTCCGATTCGGTTCCGGTATTACACAAATTTTTTAAAAAATAATTTAATTTTGATTCCAAATTCATAATTGAATAATAATTTTAAAATGTTTAGATTTTAATAACTAAATAAATTATTATAAAATGTTAAAACAAAAACTTCTATTGACTTAGAACTATTATTACATTAAATTTACAAAATTTGCTAACTCACTAATATAGAAAATTATAATTTTTTTATTTTGGGCTTGAATTAAATTAAAATTGAAAATTTTTAATTTAATTTCCTACGTATCCTCTTGAAAATTAGAGAAAATCAAAGCCCACATAGTTCTTTTTTTTTTACATTGGAAAATAACCTCCCAATTATTACAATTAATTTTAGTTATCGGTGCCACTAGTCCCCATTAATGAGTTGAAATCATCATCATCGCTTGAATTTTGCTGGTCTTAAGTTCTCAACGCCGCTCTAGTCCAATCGTCAACACACTCTTGCATTTCCACATTATTTGGCGATAATCTTGACCGTGCTGGATCTAAAATTTGTCCACCCGCACTAAACGCTTGTTCCACTGCAACAGTAAAAATTGGACAAGCAAGAATATCTTTTGCAATTGAAGCTAAGACTAGAAAGCGATTTGCATGTTTTTTCCACCAACCCAAAATATCAAATTTTGTTGGGTCTTCATCCGCATCATCACCTGAAAACTCAAAATCTGTGCTAATATATGTCTCAATTTCTGTATATGAATGTGGATCCTACTTTAGTTTTTTTGAAACATTTTGCAAAAAGGTAAATTGTGTAGAATGAAATTTAGCAGATTGTGTAGTTTGTGGATCTGATACTTGAGGAAGGGGAGATACTAATTTAGAATACTCATCATACAATTGACGAACATACTTTAAAATATTATTAGTAAGAGAAAAATAATCTGCCTCAATATTAAAAGATCCATAATAAAGACGAAAAAATTCTTGTAATGCAACTAACTTAAATCTAGGACAAAAAAAAATGCAACTAAATTTAAATCTGGAATTTCAGTATAATATTTTAACCATTTAGTTTTCATCATGAATATACATTCTTGTAAATCATCATCATTTTCATTTTCAATTATGGCACTACTTATGGCCAAACAATGAAATGGAAATAAATGGGAGGTAGGATAATAAATACCACTAAAAATTCTTGTACAATTTTCAAAAACTTGCAAAATATATAATATTTTTTTACAAATAGTCCAATTGGTTGGATAAAGTTGAAAATGTGATGTATGCAATTGCATAAATGAAGAAAGAATATCTTTATATTTATAAGACTCATTTAACATTTTATAAGTTGAATTCCACCTTGTAGGAATATCTCTTGAAAATTTTTTATATTTTTTTCCCATAGAGTGACAAAAATTTTTAAATTTTTTTCTAACATATCCATGTGTCCATAAATGATTTAAAGCATTTTTTATTGGACGTAAAAATACATTTAATGTTGTTAATGCATCTTGAACACATAAATTTAAAATATGACATGCACATCTAGTGTGAAAAAATTGTCCACCAAATTTAGGTTGACAAAGAGTTTTTAACTCATTTATTGATGCCGTATTTGCACTGACATTATCAAAACCAATTGTAAAAATTTTTTTAGTCAAACCATATTCTTCTAAAATAATATTTAACATGGTAAAAATATTATGCGCGGTGCGAGAGTCATCAAAAACTCTAAGTGCAATAATTCTTTTTTCAAGTTTACATTCATTATCAATCCAATGGGATGTAACACCCATATAAGAATGAGTTTGCCGAGCATCACACCAAATATCACAACAAATGGCAATTTTACCATTAAAATTTGCAAATAAATTTTTCAAAATTTCTTTTTCTTTTAAATAAATAGATAAAATAGTCCTTTTAAGTGTATTCCTAGGTATCTTTTTTGCTAAAGGATTTAATGCTTTTTTACAATAGTTATTAAATCCAATTTTTTCACCAAATGAAAAAGATAATTGTTCCATACAAACCATTTTAGCCATTTCAATTTTATTAGTTTCATCACTATATTTAAATAGAGGAGTGTTAGGATCACCATACCTTGATGACGATAATTGAGTTTGAGTTACATCCATTCCTACCTCACTTGGATGATGTGATTTTAAATGCCTATTGAGAGTGCCATATCCTCCTCCAAGCTTGAATGCATATTCTTTTTTGCAACAATTACATCGAATCGCATTGATTTCTCCATTATCTTGAACAATTTTTGCAAAGTGCTTCATGAAAATATCTGATTTTGGTGGTTTACCTATTGAAATATTAGGAGATATTGCTTCTTGTGGTGAAAAATCAATCAATGGATCGTTTGAATCAATTTCTTCCATGCTTTGAGCAACTCGCTTTCCCTTGGAGTTTTGTGAATTGTGTGCCATAATTTTAAATGGAATTATGGAAAAAAAATGAATAAATGGAATATGAAATTAATGGAATTTAGAATTGGATGTATGAAAATAAAGCAATATTAAGAAGAGGAGAGATAGAATATAATTGGTTGTGAAAAAAAAAATAATCAACTCATCATATTTATACAAATTTTTATTTATGTAGTTTCCCAAATTGTCCCTTATAACAGAAAAAAACAATTATATTTTTGGATAATTTAGTAAATTATAATAAATAAATAAATAATTGATTAAAAATGAATAAAATTTATTTACCAAAAATAAAAAAATTAAATGTCACCTCAAAGGCTCAAACTAGCCGTTTGAACCTTGTGTAAATTGTATAGTTCATTTGTAAAAAGAAAAAAATAGGTATTTGTAAAAAAAAAAAGGTTCAAACGGCTAATTAAGTGAAATGATGATGCTTTTTTTCACTTCTTTTTATAAATTAAGTATTATTGCAACAAATAATTTTGTTTGTGAATCCGGTTCGAACCGGACCGAAACCGCTGGTTCCGGGCCGGTTCAGGTTCATTTTTTAACATTCACATGAACCTTAACCAGCCCTTGAACCGCCGGTTTCAGTTCAAAATTTTGAACCGCCGGTTTCGGTTCGTCTACAGTACAGTTCGGTTCCGGTTAGAACCGAACCGGTGGCCATGCCTAGTGTCATACATATACGGGACCCACATTATCTCTCTCTTTGGTAAAATTTTCTTTGTTCCTTCAACAGATTAATAATATTTTCACTTTCATTTCTTGAAATTTCAAAAAAATCAAAAGCAGTCAAAATCCAAATCAAGTTTAACCCATATTGAGGAAGATTTCCGAGAATCCACAATTGTGGTGACAAAAGATGGGACTAGAAGCATTTCATAAAACATGGCCAACTACATAAAAATCAGATGTATAATTTTATGCTAGAGCAAGGACAATAATAATTTCTTGAAACGAATGTGTTTTTCTTCTTGATTTGGATTTTGATTGCTTCTGGAGTAAGGACATAATTTTACCATCTTTTGTATTTTCATTTACTGTACATGTTGAAACAAAAGTTTAATATGGATTTTGTATTGACTATAAACTTTCGTTTACCATCTTTTATTAAATCATTTACCATAATTTACCATCTTTCGTTTCAACTAATGGCGAACATGCACAGTAAATATTCATTTCAAGAGACAATTTTTTTTTTCTATTAAAAGTTAATTTCAAGAGGGCAATTTTGTCTTTTTATTGAAAATTAACACAAAAAGGTACAAAACTTAGACGGAAGGGCACATATTTTAACGAAGGCAAAACATAGGGAGATTTTAGTATAATATTCAAAATACGAGTTACGCTAGTTAATTTTGGCAAAATATAAGGATAAAATTATAATTTTTCCAAAAAAGAAGAATTCACTGTTAAAACAATGTTGTTTTAATATATGCAGTTAAAGTTAACTCAACCTCCATCAAAATTACACTGTTTTAACATAGGGTTTTACAAAAGTCATTAGGAATAAGAATCACAAGCTCATAACAAAAGTTCCACCCTCTGCTGCTCTCATATTTTCTTCTTCTTTCTATCTCTCACCAAAAAACATTAGATTCACCTAACCATCGCTCGCTTAAGAAACAGTCATCTTATCAATGATTGACCGTCTCAAGTTGCTAAAGAAAGTGAGTTCACTCAATTTTTTTGGTTTCTTCTCCCACGGTTCAGATTTTTCAATAGTTTTCCTTATAATATCTCGAGCTGGAAATATTTGTTTTGTGTTTGTTAATCAATATCTCGAACTGGTTTTATTTAATGACTGCCAATTTTATTAGATTTAAGTTTGCAATTTTATTTACTGTGATTTTTATTGTATTAAATTTCATTTTGTTTTTCATTTTTTTATTCTTTTGTTGCATAATCAAATTCAGTAGTGGCTTTATGCTTCTTAATGACTTTGAATTAGATTGCTTTGGATTGATTTGCTTTATTAGGATCCAAGTTACGTATTAGCTTTATCGATTTGATATTAGCTTTCGTTTGATTTGACAATGGCTTTTAAACTCAGCTTTTATGCTTCCTTTGTAAATTATGTTATAAGCATTAATCACTTAGCAATTAATAGTTTTTATATTATAAGCATAAATATGATAGTATAAGCATAAACTCAAGCAAGACAAAGAGTTCTTTAAGAAGATGTCTGCTGAGAAGGCTGAGTTTAAGCCGGTCGTCTCGAAAAAATTTGAGAAACTTGATAAGAAGCTCGAGAAATTGCATGTGTTTATGAGATCCAAGGGAATGGACCAGTATGTCGACCTCGATGATGATAATGATAAGGAGTTAGAATTGAAGCAAGTTATCCCTGTGACCTACAAGATGCCAAAGATGGCGAAGTATGATGGTAATGGTGACCCGAAGGTACACCTCATGTAATACAAGTCTATAATGGAGGTGGCAGGTCTATTGTCGAGGGAAATCTTGAAGATGTTCCCAATGTCCTTAATGGGGTCTGCCTAGACTTGGTACTACAATCTCGAGAAGAGAGTAATAAGAGATTGGATCGAGCTTACTACGGTTTTCCTCAAGGAATACGCTTACAATCTTCAAATGAGCGTCAATTTATAAGATTTAGAAGCAACTATGAAGAAAATTGATGAGACCTTCACTGATTATATGGCTAGATGGAGAGCCAAGGTCACGCAAATGAGGAACCGTCTAGATACCAAGGAGCAGATCAAGATATTCATCAGGGGGACTTTGTCGGTCTTCCGTGAGACGCTCTACTATATGCCTTTGACTATGTTTTCCCGAGTTTATGAGGTAGGGACTACCATCGAAGATAAAATAAGGGAAGATAAGAAGTATAGGAACCACACTGGAAGTTTCAATAAGTCCGGGTTCCAAAGGTCCAGTCAATCAGCTAAGACTCTAAGAACCACTAAGAACACAACAACAGCCACTTTGGATTTGAGAGCTACTAATGTGCCACCAAAGAGATTCTCCAACTTTGGCACCCCACTCTCTAGTGTGTTTGAGAAAGTGAAAGCAGTGGGTTTGTTGAAACCTCTTGCACTGAGACATCCTCCAGCAATTCAGCCAAGGAATTTCGATCAGAATGCTTATTGCTATTTTCACCAAAGTAAAGGCCATATAACGGATAATTGCTTGCTACTCAAGCATGAGATACAAGATCTGATCGATAGTTGTAAAGTTACTGATCCTGAAAAATCAAGGCCTACCACGAGGACTAAACCACTCCCAAATTTTAGGAACGTGCCGCTTCTTAAGAACATATATTTGGTTGAGTCTTAAAAGATTCCCAAGAAGGTGCTGGCCGAGTTTGAAGAGGGGAGGAGGAAAGTGAGAGGGAGATGCTTTTGGAACAAATTTATGTGATGGTGCTTAATGTTTGGGATAGCGATGAGGAATGGTTAGAATAGAGCGAGCAAGTCTAGGTAGGAAGTGAGGATGAAGTAGAAGTAAATCTCATTATTCTAGATATATGAAGTAGCAAGGATGAAAAAGAAGCAAGAGCAGTGAATCATATGACCCATAGTGGTCAAGTTTATCAGTCGGATATGATCAAGCCGACGGAAGAAAATGAGAAAGCAGGCTCATCGGATGTGCCGAAGAAGGAAGTAAAAGATGATGCCCTGATGAGATAATAGAAAAGAACCCATGCAAACATAAGCATGTGGGACTTGTTTGTATCTTCTAAACAACACTGAGAGGCATTGCTATAAGCCATGGTAGATTCCAGTTTCATCATCCATCTTTCTAGTTGATTTTGTAGGGATAGTGCAACATAATCCCCTCACATCACCTTTTCGGATGATGAACTTCCTTCCGAAGGAAGAAATCACACCAAGGCACTGCTTATAAAAGCTGAGGTTAGAGGGAGAGTGACCGAAAATGTGATGATAGATGATGGGTCAGCTCTGAATGTGTGTCCATTAAAGCTGCTTTCCAAGATCAAGCTAGAATTGTCTGATACTTAGAACCTTCAGGTGTTGTGATTAGAGCATATAATGAATCTAAGAGAAAAGTAGAGGGCATCTTCAAAACTGTGATCAAGGTGGGACCGATTGAAAAAGAGACTAAATTTATCATCATCGATACCCCCCAACTTTTGCCTTATTGCTTGGGAGCCCATGTTACCATTCCTCGCGAGGAGTGCCTTTAACATTACATCAGAAAAATCAAGTCTCCATTTAATGGGAAGATTATCACCATATCTACTGCTAGTGAAAGAAGCGTAGCTCCACTTAATGTGGATAAGCAGGTTATCCTTCTATGGACTGGTTTTCAGATTGCTGTATTGAGCACTGACATGAGGGCCACTGTCTCTAACATCATGAAGAGGATGAATTATGAAGAAGGGAAAGGACTTGAAAAAGATCAACAGGGCATTACGGAGCTACTTAAAATCAACACCCAGAGAAATCGCATGGGCCTGAGGTACAAAATTGGTAGCACACCATCGAACACATACGGCTAGTTGGACATGGATGGACAATTTGTCCGATCGAGTGAGCATTCCTCTCCATGTCTTCCAATAGAGCCTTTTAAGCATAAAGGGAAAGACATACCCCGGTCTAGAGATCTTCGCAGATGTTATTGATATCTTGGCGATTGAGCCCAAGAAGCTTGAGGAAGAGAAAGAATTGAAGGAAGAAGAGAAGACACTCGAGAAAGAGGGGGTTGAGGGGCCATAAGCGGCCGAGGAGGAAAGAAAGAAAGAGGAATAAGAAGAGGGGCAAGCTGCTCAAGAAGAGAGGAAGGAAGAGAAGAATAAAAGAAAGGCAAGTATTAAAGAAGAAGAGGACACCACGGATCAAGTGCTGAAGGCAATCGGGGCCTGCATAGAAGAGAGTTTTGAAGAAGCTGAGCCCCATTCGGATGTGTTCATTTCTGTTAAGGACGAGTCCAATTATAATGAACTTTCTCTATCAATTAATTAAATGAACTTTAATTTTGCTTACCTATTTGATGTCTTTCCTGATGGTTCCATTTATTGAGTAGATAAGCACATGCGCATATTTGACATTAACTCATCATGCATGCTTGAATTTAATATTGGCACGAAAAATAATCCACGAATTCTATTAATTGGGCCAAATCTAACGCTAGAGTTAAACACAAAATTTCAAATTCTATCGTTGACGAAAAGGAAGCCTTCGCATGGAGTTATGAGGATATGCTAGGGATAGACAGATCTATAGTTGAGCACACAATTCCCTTGCATCTTGGAACCAAGCTAATGAAATAGAAGAGAAGAAGGTTAAGACCGAAATGGACCGAGAAAATTAAAGAGAAAGTGACCAAGCAGATAGATGCGGGATTTCTTAAAGCGGTTCACCATTTAGAATGGTCAGCAAACATAGTCCTAGTTCCTAAGAAAGAGGGAAGGGTCAAAATGTGTGTGGACTATAGGAATTTGACCAAAGTATCATCGAAGGATGATTTTTCTGTCCTTCATATTGATATCTTAATTGACAGTGCAACAATGATGGGATGATACTCCATTATGGATGGGTTTGCAGGGTATAACCAAATTCTTATGGCATTATTGGACAAGGTCAAGATAGCATTTGTGACAAAGTATCGTACTTTCTGCTATTGGGTGATGCCATTTGGTTTAAAGATCACTGGGGCTACTTACTAAAGGATGGCTACTACATTATCTAATGACATGATCTATAGGGAGCTAGAGGTGTATATTGATGATATGATTGTCATGACGAAGACACCATAAGAACATCCAACAGCCTTGGAAAAATTCATGAACAGAGTGATTAAATACAAGTTGCGGTTGAACCCGAAGAAATGTGTGTTTGGGGTCAATTCCGGGAAAGTGCTAGGATTCATAGTAGGACCTAAGGGAGTAGAGATCGATCCAGACAAGATTAGGGCGATCCAAGAAATGGAGCCGCCTAAGACGAAAAAGTAAGTGAGAAGCTTTCTGGGAAAGATTCAATATATCAGCTGGTTCATTTTGAAGTTGTCTATAGTATGTGATCCAATTTTCAAGCTTTTAAGGAAAAATCAGACAGTAAAGTGGGATGACCACTACCATATAGCTTTCGACAAAATCAAAGAATATTTGTCAAGTCCCTCAGTTTTATGCCCACCAAAGCTAGGGAAGCCCTTAATTCTGTACTTGATGGTGAAAGATGCGGGAATTGGAGCCATGTTAGCACAAATTGATGAAGCCGGTTGTTGAGAAGGTAGTGTATTACTTGCGTAAAAAGCTTCTTCCAAATGAACACAAAAATAACTTGATTGAAAGAACTTGCTTAGCAATGGTATGGGCTAATAGAAAACTTTAGCACTACTTTCAGTCTTATAAAGTAATAACAGTATCAGGAATGGATCCGGTCAGATATTTGTATAGGACACCAGCACTAGTGGGGAAACTAGCAAGATGGCTAATCTTATTATCAAAATTTGATATTGAATATGCCACAAAAGAAATCATCAAAGGACGAGCAGTTGCAAACTTGCTAGCAGCACATCCAGTTAAAGATAATGAGCAGTGGGAGATTGACTTTCCCGATGAACATTTGAGTTTGATAGAAAAGAAAGGATGCAAGCTCTACTTTGATGGTTCAGCTCATAGTAAAGGAGCCGAAGTAAGCGTCTTGCTAGAATCTCGATAAAGTCTTTTAAGCTTCAATTTCAGACTCCTTTTTCTCTTCATTTCTAATTTCTCTGTTTCTGCATCACTAGCATCCTCAACTTTCTCCTTTTCATTCTCTTTTTATACTTCTTCTAATTTTTTCTTTTCTTTTTTTTTTAATTTCTTTTTCTTCTTAGTTCCTCCTTTTTCTAAATCTAATTTCTCTTTTTCTGTTTTGTCTTCCTCAGCCTTTTCTTTTTCTTTTCCTTCTTCTTCTTCTTCATCCTTCAGTTTGAAAGAATTACTGTCCAACTTTGAAACATTATGACACTCTCTCTTTACTTCTAAAAATTCAAAAATAGGAGTCAAGATCATTCCATAGGGCAGCTTCTTCAGACTTTGGCATGAGAAGCCGAGATCTTTTCTTTCCCTTTTGATTTCACTGTCTTACTTTTCGATTTTCCCTTACCCAAACTTGATTCCACTACTGATTTCTTCAGTCCCGATTCTTACTTTTCGTATTTCTCAGTTAACTTCTTGAGGATTTGCAGTTCTTTCTCGGTCAAAGAATCAGAGGAGGAAGAAGTGGAACTAGATTTGGTCATGATTAGGGTTTTGGAACTAATAGAAGTTTAGGGTTTCGTTGAGAGAAAGAGTTAACGAAGAAGAAAGTAAATAATTTAGAGCAATTAAGATAGAGAAGGAAACTAAAAAAATAAAAACAATTTTAAAAGAAAACTAAACTAACAAAAAAAAACTAAGCAAAAGTTTAAATAAAACAAATAACACACAATAAAGAAAAATGCCGCCAAAAATAAATGAAATAAAATAAAATAAAGAAACAAAATAAAATAAACACAAAACAAATAAGATAAACACGAAACAAATAAAATAAACACACAACAAATAAAAAGAAATTGATTGTTTTAATTTTGTCTAAAAATAGAATCTGATGATTACATTAGAACTTCACATCAAGGCATTTTGCATCTCTTTTAGACAAAAACGTTTTTCAAAGTCTCACAGAATAGAATATTAAAACATAACACAGAGCAAGTCTTTCGATCTCAAATATAGAAAGCATTTTAGAACATACTTACAGAGTTCTAAAGTTAAGAGTTTAGAATTAACATACCGAGTTCTCTTCTGATTAAGTAGAATTGGCTTTCACTTAAAGGTTTAGTAAAGATATCTGCTAATTGCTTTTCTATAGGAATGAATTCAATCACTACATCACCTTTTTGAATATGATCATGTATGAAGTGACATCTGAGTTCTATGTGCTTGGTTCTAGAATATTGGGCTGGATTCTTAGATAAGTTGATGGCGCTTATGTTGTCACATTTAATTAGGATTGTTTTTAATTTTAGACCATAGTCTACCAATTGTTGCTTAATCCACAGAATTTGTGCAACACAACTTCTAGCAGCAATATATTCTGCTTCTGTAGTAGAAAGAGCAACAGATGTGTGTTTCTTGCTAAACCATGATACAAGGGCGCTACCTAGAAACTGGCAAGTTCCAAATGTGCTTTTTCTATCTATTCTGCTTCCTGCAAAATCAGAATCACTATATCCAACAAGATCAAATGTATCACCTTTAGAATACCACAAACCCAAATTAAAAGCTCCGTAAAGATATCTTAGAAAATTCCTTACAAAGAAGATCATTAGTAGAACTAAAGATTATGTCATCAACATAGATTTGCACAACTAGAATATCATGTGCTTTATTTTTGATAAACAGTGTAGTATCAACCTTTCCTCTATAAAAACCATTTTCTAATAAAAACTTACTTAATCTTTCATACCAAGCTCTAGGAGCCTATTTTAAGCCATAAAGTGTTTTAGTAAGTTTGTAAACATGATTTGGTTTACTATAGACTTCAAAACTGGGTGGTTGTTCTACATACACTTCTTCATTTAGAAAACCATTTAGAAAAGCACTTTTCACATCCATTTGATATAACATGAAATATTTAAAGCATGCAAATGCACAAAGCATTCTAATGGCCTCGAGTCTAGCAACCGGAGCAAAGGTCTCATTAAAATCGATGCCTTCCTCTTAGTTGTACCCTTAAGCCACTAACCTTGCTTTGTTTCTCACAACGTTACCTTGTTCATCAAGCTTATTTCTAAATACCCATTTTGTTCCAATAACAGAATGCTTTTTAGGTCTAGAAACAAGTTTCCAAACTTGTTTTATCTCAAATTGATTTAGTTCTTCTTGCATAGCAAGAATCCAACTTTCATCATTTTGAGCATCTTCTAATGCTTTACTATTACTAGAATATCCTAGAAAAATTCCTTCATAAGATTTAGCATCAAACTTAGCAAGGTGATTTTTCTTGTTGTCTAGAATAAAACATTTATACCCAAAAATGTGAAAGTAACCATTATTTAGCTTTCTACCTTTGTATAGCTCATATGAAGTTTTTTTAAGTTTAGATCTTACCAAAGCCCTATTTAGAATATAACAGACAGTGTTAATGGCTTTTGCCCAAAAATACTTTGGTCACTTAGAATCACTCAACATAGTTCTGGCCATTTTCTAAAGTGTTCTATTCTTGCTTTCCACTACTCCATTTTGCTGAGGTGTTCTACGTGCTGAGAAGTTATGGAAGATTCCTAACTCTTTGCAAAATGCATCGAATTTCTGATTTTCAAATTCTCTTCCATGATAACTTCTAATCGCAGTGATGTTGTATCCTTTCTCATTCTGTATTCTTTTGCAAAGATGAACAAACACTTCATATGACTCATCCTTATTTCTAAGGAAGAGTGTCTAGGTGAATCTAGAATAATCATCTACAATAACAAATGCATAGAATTTTCCTCCAAGACTAGGAGTAACAGGTCCAAATAAATCAAGGTGTAGCAATTCTAAAGGTCTAGAAGTAGAAACCATGCCCTTAGATTTGAAAGATGTTCTGGTTTGTTTGCCCAATTGACAAGCATCACAAATGTGATCTTTTTCAAACTTTAGCTTTGGCAAACCACGAACTAAGTCTTTCTTAGACAATTTAGAAATAAGGTGCATACTTGTATGTCCAAGTCTTCTATGCCATAACCAACTAGAATTGTCAACTGAAACTAAACATATATCTAGGTTATGCATATCAGAAAGATATACTAGGTATATATTCTCACACCTTTTTTCAACAAATAAAGTTTTGTTATCATGCATGTTCTGAACGTCACAATAAGAGGGTTCAAAGATCACCCTTCTATTTTTATCACAAATCTGACTCACACTTAACAAGTTATAATGTAATCCTTCTACTAAACATACATCTTCTATTGAAGGATTAGAACATACCACACCAATACCAACGATTTTACCTTTTGCTTTGTCTCCAAAGCTTACTGTACCTCCCTTTTTCTTTTCTAATCTGGTGAATTTCTTTCTATCACTAGTCATATGCCTAGAGCAAGCGCTGTCCATGTACCACATTTCTGTTTTCAGCTCACTCCTTAGGCACACCTGAAAAGATCACGCAGATTTAGGTACCCAACTCAGATTCGATCTTGGAGGGTTAGTGGTAACAGGTGTATTCAACTTACTATGATTTTTCTTTCTGTTGGGACTGTCAGATTTCTGATGTTCTAAAGTTGTGACTTTAGAAACAACATTTTTCTTATTAGAAACATGATTCTATTTTAAAATGCTATCATAGCTAAAACTTCTCTTTTCTTTAGAAAACGACTCTGAAATTGACTTTAGAATTCTAATCTCAGTTTTCAAAGATTCATTTTTAGAATTCAGATTCTTACATTTTTCTTCAAAGTGTTTCAGATTTTCAGAAAATTTATCATTACAATCTTTAAGATCTTTGATCTCTATGATAAGATCTTTGCATGTAACTTCTTGATAAAAAGCATCTTTCAAATGATTACATTCAGTTTTTAACTTTCTAAAATCCTTCTTTAGAATTTTATGCTTTTTAACAAGCTTTTCAAATTCAGTGCAAAGGTTATTATAAGTATCTAAAAGATCATTTTCAGATTTAGGTTCAGAAATACTTACATTGATTTCTTCACGTTTTTAGCCCGTTGCATCTGTTTCATTACTTTCAACTTTCTGTGTTGAAGTCAGAGTGCTTATTTCCTTGAGTCAGAATTGATAGTGGCCATTAGACAAATATTTGCAGTCTCCTCCTGGTCACTTTGACAATTAGAAACATCTGAGTCACTCCAAGCAGATACGAATGCCTGCTTCAGCTTTTCTTTCTTTGACTTCTTTTTCAGCTTAGGACAGTTGGGCTTGATATGGCTGGGCTTGTTGCATTCATAACAAACTACTTTAGAAGGTTCTTTCTTAGGCAAGTTGCTATTTTTAGGTGGAAAGTTCTTTTTGATAAACTTTTTTTGTGGCCTTCCACTCTTTTTATAGAACTTTTTGAATCTCTTAGCAATAAGTGCTAAATCATCAGTATCAATGTAACACCCTAGGCGAATCCTACATCGATTAAGTGCAAGGTGCAAGTGATGTACATAAGTATGGACAGACCTTAGACTGTCAAGAGGTCTTCTGGGTGGTCTAGCCAGGGTGTAAGAAGGGTACGGGCCTACCTTGTGTATGCATCCAAGAACAAAATCGTGTGGGCTTGTGACCCAAAGCGGACAATATCTTAGTCAATCTGGGCTGTTATAGCTTGGTATCAGAGCCCAAGCCTTGTTCCTTTGGTCGGTGGTGGGGCAAACCTCAGTGCGGACACTGAGTCCCTTAGGGGGGTGAATGTAACACCCTAGGCGAATCCCACATCAATTAAGTGCAAGGTGCAAGTGATGTACATAAGTATGGATAGACCGTAGACTGTCAAGAGGCCTTTTAGGTGGTTTGGCCAGGGTGTAAGAAGGGTACGGGCCTACCTTGTGTCGGCACCCAAGAACAAAACCGTGCGGGCTTATGACCCAAAGCGGACAATATCTTGGTCAGTCTGGGCTCTTACAATCAAGATCAGAAGAACTTTCTTCACTAGAATCTACTTTTAAAGTTAGTCCTTTCTTTTTCTTATCTTCTATAGTCAAAGAAGATCTCATCTCTTCTGAAACAAGTGCTCCTATCAAGTAATCATAAGTAACAGGAGTCTCTTTGTAATTCATAATAGTTCCTATAGAATCCCATTTTTTAGGTAGTATTCTATGGATTTTCTTAACAAGCTCATCTTCTGAAATTTCCTTTCTGAGAGTTCTCAAAGGATTAACTATATTAGTAAATCTAGAATTTAATTCAACAATAGGTGCTCCTTCTCTCATACTAAACATTTCATATTCTCTCCAAAGGATATTAATTCTAGATTCCTTCACTCGATCCATACCCTCATAGGTAACTCTAAGTTTTTTCCAGACTTCCGTTGCAGACTTACATCTAGACACTTTGTTGTATTCTGTTGGATCTACTGCACAGTGAATAATATTAATAGCTTTTGCATTTATCGAAATATCATTCCAATCAGCATCAGTATATTCTTCTTCTGTTTTTCTAACTCTCTCATTTTCTACAGTTTTCATAAGAATACAAGGACCAGTAATGACGTTCCTCTAGCATTTATGTCAACTGATTTTATGAAATTTTCCATTCCGATTTTCCAATAAGAGTAATTAGAATAATTGAACAAAGGTGGTCTAGAAACAGATTGACCTTCTAAAGATGTAAGAGGAAGTAGGGCTGCCATGAGATCTTATCTCTTAAGCTGTTAAGCTTTGGTAAGTCAAAAGCCAAAGCTCTGATGCCAGATTATGGGTCCCGTATACATATGGCACAAGCCAAGAGGGAGTGAATTGGGTTTTCTAAAAATAAAAATTTAACTTTCAAAAACAAAATCAGAATTCTGTTGTAGCAGAAATAGAATGCATTTGTGAGAATAAGTTATTAAGATTAGAACTTCCTCATAAAGCTCTATGCAAAAAATAGAAAGACTTTGTAAAGAGCAGCTTTGATTAGAACTACTTCACAATATCATAATCAATTTTAAAACTACTTTATGAAGGAAAGTTATTACGTTTTTGAACTACTTCATAAAGTTTAGACAAATATTAAAGAGTATGTGAGAGACAGTTATTGAATTTCTGAACTACTTCACAAAGCTTTAAGTATACTCAAAAAACTGATTAGAAACCCAAATTGTGAAATATACTGAATATAGAAGAACGGATTAGAACTTGGAATATTCACAGTTCAGAAGTCTAGAGTTCTAATGTTCAATAAAGATAAAGCTTATTCAAGTTCAGAAACAGAAATTCATTAACAACTTTGCATTTCTAAAAAGTTAAGAGATGTGTAAATAGAATAAAATCAAGCAAAACTTCAGAAAATAAAAAGAAGATAAACACAGAGATTTATAGTGGTTCGGCACTAACTCGCCTACATCCACTCCTCAAGACTCATTTTGAGATCCTCCACTATGTTATCTCTTTTCAAGGGTGAAAGACAAACCAACAATTCAAGGAAACAGATCAACACCTAGATCTAACCTTTATCGCACTAGATTTTGCAAAGGTTCTAGTCAACCTCAACCCTTTCTATTTTTACAGAGAACAGAAACTCACATCAAGACATTAGAATCTCACACAAGGAGAATGTCGCTTGATAACCTATACCACCATAGCTTTCCACCTAAGCTATTACACAAAAATTTTTAATTAAAAAGCCTGTCTACAACAGATTACAGAATCTATATAGACAAAGAGAAATGCAACTATAAGCACAGGAAAAACAGAAATCAAGATTAGAAAATCGATTTAAAGAACAGAACTATTTTTCAAAAGATGTTGTTATAAAATTTTCTTTTCTCTTTCAAAATATTTCTTGAAGCAAGAAGAAGAAAAGAAATAAGGGGGTTTTTGAGAGAGAGCTTTGAAAGATTTAAACATATGATCAATGGACTCTTACTCTTAAAATAGAATACCCACGTTTTCATAAGAGGAAAACGTTTTATATAGGGGGATGAAGATCCCGTTAGAAAGCATAAAATCTTTTAGTTTAAGGAATATTTTTGACATTAAAAAATAAGAGATACGAAAAGATCTTTAAATATTTGTTGCCAAAAATATTTGAGTCAAAAATCTTTTCATTTAGGAAAGTAGAGTAAATAAAAGATTTGGCTTTCCTTTTTATAAAATGATTTTCGAAAATGCAAAAATATGCAAATCTCTTTCAAATATTTTGTTACCAAAAATAATTAAGCCAAAATCTTTTTCAAATAGGTAAGTAAATTTAAAAAGATTAAGATTTGACTTTTATTATTAAGGTAATTTTTGAAAATAATAAAAGATATACAAATTTCTTTCAAATATTTTGTTACCAAAAATAATTAAGCCAAAATCTTTTTCAAATAGGTAAATAAATTTAAAAAGATTAAGTTTTGACTTTTATTATTAAGGTAATTTCCGAAAATCTTTTGAGAGAGAAGAAAAATATTTTTGTGCTTATAAAAGAATATTCTCTTTATCCTACAAAATATCCTAAGATACTAACCACTAAAAAGAAATCTTCAATAACCTTTCATGGTCTTCAAAATCTTGGATTTGTAGGAACTTGCCTTCTTTAGCAATTTCCATATTTAAAAAATTCTGCATAAATTAATATTAGCATAGACAAAAATATTAAATTTATTTGTTTTGCATTATCATCAAAATCTCAAGATACATTTGACCCTTGAGCCAACACTAAACTTTCCTTTCCTGTGGTCACAAATCCTTCCGGTTGCTCCATGTATACTTCTTTCTCTAAGTCCCCATTAAGAAAAGTGGTCTTTAAATCCATTTGGTGAAGCTATAGATCATAATGAGCTACTAAAGCCAAAATAATTCTTAAAGAGTCCTTTTTGGAAACCGGAGAAAATGTCTCTTTATAGTCAATATCATCCTTTTGAGTGTAACCTTTAGTAACAAGTCGGGCCATATATCTTTCAATGTTGCCCTTAGAGTCCTGTTTGGTCTTGAAAACCCATTTACAACCAACTTGTTTTGAACTCCTAGGCAACTCAACCAAGTCCCACACTTGATTATCACTCATTGATTTCATTTCTTCTTTCATGGCATTAAACCACTTTTCAGAATTATCACATTCCATGGCTTTCTAGAAAGAGATTAGATCCTTATCAATGTTCAATTCACATTCATGCTCAAGTGATTACACCACATAATCACTAGAAATAGCTGGCCTTCTTTACCTTTCTGACCTCCGTAATGCTATTTCTTATGGAACCACTTGCTCATTTGCGACTTGTTCATTATTTACTGGTTCATCATTTATATGGTCATTTTGTGGGTTTGGAATGTTATTTTGTTGTTCAACCATGTTGTTAAACCGTGATACAACTAGAGGAACAACAACAGAAGAAGAGACATTAGGAAGATCCACATGAGTTGGACTTTCAATCTGAATCTCTTGCACATCCACTTTACGTGGTTCACCACTCCCACTAATTTGGCCATTTTCAATAAACCGAGCATTACCAGACTCTACAATTCTCGTACTATGGTTAGATAATAAAATATGTACCCTTTTGACTTTTCAGGATATCCTATGAAAAATGCACTAACCGTTCTAGCATCAAGCTTTTTTTCATGTGGATTATATATTCTGACTTCTGCTAGGCAACCCCAAACATGAAGATGTCTTAAACTAGGTTTCCTTCCCGTCCATAGTTTATAAGGGGTCTTAGGAACTGCTTTGCTAGGAACCTTGTTAAGCAAATATGCAGCGGTCTTTAATGCATGCATCCATAATGATAAAGGTACAGTATTGTTACTTAACATACTCCTAACCATTTCCATAAGTGTACGATTTCGTCTTTCAGCTATACCATTCTGTTGAGGTGTACCCAGCATTGTGTATTGTGCATATATGCCTCGACTTTTAAGGAACTTTGCAAATGGACCTGGACATTGTCCATTTTCATTAAACTTACCATAACATTCACCACCTCTATCAGAACTCACAACTTTAACTCTTCTATTTAACTACCTGTCTAACTCATTAATGAATATCTCAAGGACATCCACCGATTGAGACTTTTCATGCAGCAAATATACATGACTATATCATGAGAAATCATCAATAAAGGTGATAAAATACTTTTCATCACCCCAAGAGGGAATATCGAAAGGACCACATATATCAGTGTGTATAAGATCTAGTAATTCACAGCTTCTTGTGCCTGGATTCTTTAATGTGTGTTTAGTTTGCTTACCTTTAATGCAATCTATACACACATCCCAGTCAGTAAAATCCAATTGAGGTAAGATTTCACCTTTCACTAACCTCAAAATCCTTTCTTCGGATATGTGAATTAACCTTTGATGCCATAAGAAAGTAGAACATTCATTATGTGCACTACATTTATTGCCTATATTGTGCTGAACATTAAACAAGGATTCAATAATTTTAACATCAAGATTAAAATGCTACAAACTATCAACTAAAGTACCAGAACCATAATAGTACTTATGTTTGTATAATGAAAAAACACCATTATCAATCTTGAAATTAAAACCAATATTGTCCAACCTCCCTATAAAAACTAAATTTCTAGCAAATTCAGGAACATAGAGACACTTTTCAAGATCCAGATAACAACCAGTGTCCAGGATCAATTTATTAGTCTCAATTCCTTTTATTTGTGACTTCATTCTGTTTCCTATGTATAGGAACTTTTCAGTTTCGTTTATGGGTTGGATCGAAAGGAATCCATGTATAACATAAGACACATGAGTAGTTGCACCAGAATCTAACCACTGGGTATTATTAGGCACTTCAATAAGATTTGATTCAAAACATACTGAAACGTAAAATATACCTTTCTTCTCAAACCAAATCTTCCTTTTCGGACAATCTTTCTTGAAGTAACCATTCTTTTTACAGAAGTAGCACTTCAACTCCTTACAGATTTGGCCCTCATTCACTTTCATTGGGGCTTTGTCAGTTTTCTTGCCTTTCTTCCCTGATTTGCTGCTGCTGCTACTAGCTCCATTATGAAAAGTGAGATTGACGGAGTATTCCTTCATCTTCTTTACTCTCCCTTCCTCTTGTATCAGTATGGCCTTGATTTCTTGAATGTTCCATTTTTCCTTAAGGGTGTTGTAATTCACCTGGAACTGACCAAACTCAAGAGGGAGTGAGTTGACAATGAATTGAACTAAAAAGGACTCACTCATATCCATACCCATCGATTTCAATATAGCTGCCAAATTCTGCATGCTAGTCACATGATCATGAATGGATTGTGACCAATCAAACTTCTTGGTCGTTAGCTTATTCATTAAGGACCCTACTATGGATTTGTCAGCTATATCCGATTGGGAGTACTCCTTAATCTTCAACATGTACTCTCTAGTGTCATCCGTTTTGGGCATTGATGGCTTAACATTTTCAGCCATTGTCATCTTCATTAAGTTCAAGCTCAGCCTATTAGACTGCTTCCAAGCCTCATAATGAGACTTGTCAGCTTCTGTACTGGTCTCTGTGATGGCTGTTGGCTTTTCAAAGACTAATGCCAAATCCAAGTCTAGAACTCCTAACTGATAATGGATTTGTTCAGACCAATCAGTATAGTTCAATCCATTGAACTTAATCAACCCAGTGCCCATAGCAAACATGTTAAAAGAAATTGCAGCATAATACATATACTCATACGTTAACACTTTGAGAAAAAAAAACTTAAATGGATTCAAACAAATAACAAACTTAATTATGCATTTAAATTTACCTTTGGGTAATACTTAAATACATAGCTTTAATCAATAATGATGCCAAGAATAAAATACTCTAATAGACCTTCATTGATGCACAGGAACTCGCGAATTGATATGCTATTTAAGGAATAGAGGCACGCTTGTGCTTCACTACAACACGCCTGTGCTTCTCTGTGGAACTCAGGGCACACCCGTGCTACATTACAGCACGGCCCGTGCTACTCTCTAGAGTTCAGGACACGCCCGTGCTAATTACAGCATGAACCATGCTGTTCTCTGAGGTCTGTAGCACGCCCATGCTCATTACATCATGCCCGTGCTCCTTTCTGGAGTCAAGTTTTAGCAATAATACAGCAAGCAAATATCCATTTTACCTTTGGGTATACATACATATTTATCAAATACAATGATAGGTCTCTTTAACGCCATTGATTATAAGTAATGGTCTATCTTTGGGTAACCTCATAACATTATAATCAATGATCTCAATTGTTCAATTTTATCTTTTATGTCATTTAACGACATCACATGATATGAACAATTGAAAAACTGCATAATCAAATATCCAAATAAATCCAAACAAGGTCACTTTGGTGACTAACAAGTTTTTCATTCATTAAACATTGAATTATGCAGAACCTTATAAGATTGAATTAAGATTTCAAAACTTTAATGAGATTATACAATAAGATGTCTTGATCTTTCTTTTCTAAATCACAGCAGAATAATTTAGAAAGCATAAAGAAAAGAAACAGTTTCTCAATTTTTATAACTTTGGCTTCGTTTATACCAGATTAAAACAATTTCATAATACGAAATTAATTTCCATTAATCAAGCCAAATACAAAATCTATCAAATAAATATAGAACAAACTAGGCTCTGATACCACAAGTAAAAACCTTAATGCTACCTAGATCGTTTTGTCCAGAAATTATTTAATAGGAAAAACTGTTAACGGAAGCGTACCTTGATTCATAGCCATTGATTACCTCATTGGCTTATTCGATTCTTACTATTGCCGGAGATCCGTGTTTTCTTCACTCTGGCCTTTTGTCTGTACTCTTCACTTAATGGTCAGAGATTAATCAATAGCAATGGGAGTTAAGGCAGAGGAAGGTTATTAAAACCCTAACTGGTTCTCATTCCATTAAGCCTAATAACCATCATCTTGAGCTACCTTAATTAGAACCAGCCCTTTAATTACATAGGCCACTTAGATTATTAAAATAATCTAACATTATTTTTTAAAGCAAGTTATATCATGTATGGCTTTTACTATCGCATACCTCTGTGAAAGGCTCGCAGGATACTTAAGAAGGTACATCTTAGCATTACAACTTTTTCAGCATCTCTCAATGAGATACAATTTTGTAATGCATTTTATAATCATTTTATTATACAATTTTATTATTTTTTAATGATGTATTAAAGATTATTTAATCGTTTAATATTGCTATGCACATCGCGCAGGTTCTAATACTAATGGAATTAAAGCACAAGGATAAATCTAATCTCTATCTCCTTTATTCTTTCTTTTTTAAGCCTTTTTGCTCTTTATTTTTATTTATTGGGAGGTCTAAAATATTGAAATAATACTATAGGTTGCATAATAGGGGGTTAGTCCTCCCTTGACTCACCAAATTGATGAAAAAGTTTGTGATCGAGAGGACTCAAACTCGAGATCAAGATCTCCCACTTCTCACATGATTATTAAAACTTAAGGTCTCCATAACTCGAACTCGAGATCTCCCACTTATAATTGAGAAACCAACTGGACCACACATGATTGACTTATTTTCTTTTATTTAACTTTTCTCCTTTCACTTTATTTAGTATTTAACCGTCAAATATATATAATTCTCCTGAATATAGACAATGTTTGGCTCCAAATGGCGCATTTCCTGGGAAGGAAGTACACTTCTAAAGAAATTATTTCCTACAAAGTATAATTTGAATGTGTTTGGTATGTAAACCAACTTCCTAGAAGTAAATTGCTCTCAATCTGCAAATTACAATTTTATTCATAATATAGATTTGAGTGTATTTAGATAATAAGATAAAATTTTACACTTAAACTAGGGAAGTGCAACTTCCTTAGCCATCTCTGAGAAACTTACTTCCCTTTTTTTAGGGAAGTTGGATGAACTACTTCGTGAGTAGAATTAATAATCTACTTCGTGGAAAGTTCGATGATGTACTTCGTTAATGATCTAAAATCGCAAATATTGGAATGAAGGAAAAAAGAATGTAACAAGCTCAAACTATGAGAGTATGTCAGTCTTTTTTCAAAAAATAAAGATAAAATAATTATTTTTAAAAAATAATACGGGTACAATTATAATTTGCCCTTTTTGTTATAATAGTCAGAGACAAAAAAAATATATATTTTTTAAGTTAAAGAGAAAATAGCATATATGATTTCTTTCTTCATATTAATTGATTTACATTTTTAATCAAACTTAATTCGTATCAATTATTTATATATATATATTTAAAGCTTTCTTTATTTATTTTTATCATTTATTATGAATTTTTAACTTATAAAAAAAATAAATGTACCAATAAGTAAATGATGCAATTATTTATAATCTATAAATGAAATATGATAAATAACAAATAAAATAAATTTTAAATATAATAATCTAAGGAGAGTAGTTTGCCTTATATAGAAGCTAAATGAAGTGACATAATTTGTTACTTGTTAGTATTTTGTATTATAGAATGACAAATGTTAGAAGCATATAGAAAACGAAAAAAAAAAAAAAAACAAAAGTTTGTACAAGTAATTTATATCAATGTATCTATTCACTCCTCAAGATGGATATTTTATATAGATGTGTTTGTTCATTCCTCAAGATGCTTTTGTTAATTGTCTGCATAAATTGTTATTCAAATTTCTAAAAATGACAATTGAAGAACAAGTGCATAAATTATGTATTCTTTAATTAATTGCAGAAATTTGGTTGGTTTAGATTATGACTTCACAAATTGATTTCATCAATGAGCTGAAGGGATATGTGGTGCGATTGTGACAGGTTCCAAAACATGATAGCTCAAGCAATGCTTTCTCCCTTGAGATAGTGCTACAAGATGGAAATATTTTTTTATTAAATCTCTCTTGATATACTACATGTTATCTTTTGATAGTCTACAAGAGGATTTAATAATGATATTTGAATGATATATTTGAATGATAATTCTATAGAAAACTAAAGTAATCTATGTGTTAGTAAAGATATGACCATTTATACTACATGTTGTCTTTTGTATGCTTCCTAATTTATCATTTATTCATATGCTATTTTTTTTTAGGAGTCTATATGATTGTACGAATTGAGAAATCAAAACAATCTCTTTAATATAGATGTCTAGCAATTTGTTTGATTTTTTGACATATTATGGAACACAAAAAATCTTAGCATTATAACTTTTTCAACATATCAAAATGAGATACAATTTTATAATGCATTTCATGATCATTTTATTATACAATTTTGTCATTTGTGAAAGATGTTATAAAAGATTATTTCATCCTTTAATATTGCTCCGCGCATTGCGCGGGTTCTAGCATTAGTTAACAAAATAAACCTAATTAACAGAATAAACAAAAGTACATCAATAACACACAACCAAACACAGAAATAATCAAAACATATCTAAACTGAAAATCAAAACCAAACACGGAAAAAAATAAAACACGGCATTGAAATTAAAGAAATTTGTTTTGCACAAAATAATAAAATATAACATAAATGAAAACAAATTAAACAAAACACATATAAACTGAAAAATAAAATCAAAACACAACAAATTTCAAAATTAAAACTAAAATGAGCAACAAAAAAGAAACAGAGAAAAAAAAGTGAACTAACATGAACTGGCGGTAGCAGTTGATTGTGGCAGTGGATATCGGAGAAGCAGCAATCGGCGATGCAGGAGAGAGAGAGAGGGAGAGAGATTGAGATCAATCTCGCGTGAGAGGAAGGCGACTAAATTGCCCTAAAAGTTTAGCAACTTGCCAAATCGATCGTTAATTAATAAGTTTCGGAGTCTAGTTTTAATGACATGGAACTAGACTATCGGCCGCTACCTAAAATATCAGTCTCTAATTTGTCGCTAAATGATTAAAGATACTTAATAGTCCATTTTGCCAGAGATCGATCTCTAAAAGTTTCCACCAATAATGTCGCAGCAAATTTAGCAGCTGACAATATATTAGTCCCTAAGCAGTCGCCAAGACCGTCGCTAAATCATTGTTGATTTGCCTAAAAGGTTCCCGCTAATTCTTGACAGTAAAATTAGCAACCAATTTTCTATCCATCGCTCTTTTCAGTTGCTAGCCATCGCCGATTTTGTTGTTGAGGTATTATCGATTTTACAACAAATGCTTGTCGTAATCAGTTGTCATTCAGTCGTTTGTCGCTAATATTAATTGATAAATAGCATTTTCTGCGATTGAAGCATCATATATTTTCTTTGTTTTTAGTTTCATATATATATATATATATATATATATTGTCATAAAAATCTACGAAGGTGAAAATGCACTAATTTACAATCAAATAGTAGGTTATGAAGCACCATATGCAATGTGAACCACAATAGCTACCATCTCTCATATAATGTTTCAATCATTTGTACCGCATTCCACCACGTATACTGCCAAAATCTAATTTTATTAGTTTGCAGGTTAATTGTAAATTGATGTCTGAACTCTTTAAACATTTCTACTTTAATATTTCAATGGAAAATGTTTACAATCAAATATTTGAACTGTAACGCCCCAAAAATTTTCGAATCTTATATGGTATTATTTTATCGGGTCATGAATGGTGCTACAGAGAGGGGAATAATATTTTATTTAGACCCGAGGTAGATATTGAGTATAATTAACTATGGATGGATAGTGATTTATCGATCTATGAATAATATCACCGGTCTGTGAATAGTACTACCAGTCCGGAAATCGGTATTATTTTGGAACAGAAAAATTACTATCTATGTTTTATATTGTATTTAATATTTTTGGAGTATGCATACATGATTTTTATGGGTAGAAAATAAGTAATGAAAATGTTTGGAGAATTTAGATAATTAGTGAATAGTGAATTATGGTGTTATATTAAGTAAGGAAATTTGAGGAATTATTTTTAAGGATTAAATGTGAGAATTTTATGGAGATAAATAATATTTTGAAGGAATTTACTTGGAGATTATTTGTAGCCATTAGATGAGATTACTTTTGACTTAATCTTAGCCATCCAATTATGGGAAAAGACTAAACTACCCTTTAGTTGCTTTATATGTCAACTTCTCAATTATTGAGCAACACTTTTTCTTTTCTTCTCCTCCATTTCCAACGCCAACTTTCTCTCTTCTTCTCTTCTTTGTTTTTTCTTCACTCCCTACTCACTAAATCCACCAAATCTTTTTCACCCAACTTAATTTAAGTTATTAATCCTAGAGATTAAAGCTTGAGAAGTGATTTTTGGTGAAGTATTTCAAGAAATTTGGAGATTCTCTACTTGAGCCAAAGGTTGGAAAAACCTCTACCATGGAGTAAAGGCAAAGTTAGAGCTTAGAAAGCTTTAATTTAAGCTTGCTAAAGTTTATTTTTAAGGTTAGTGTTCATAAACACACTTACCTTACTTTAATTTTTGATTTTGTGCCTTTATGCTAGCATGTGTATATTTTGGGATTTTGTATGAAATGATTGATTTGTTGCATTTTGGTTGCAACAATATGCTCTTGGGTGATGTTTGATGAGTACTTATTATGTGGTAGACATTTCTACCTTGTACCTTTGTTGTTCATGTTCTTTTCATGGTTGAAGAAAGCTGAATTTGGGAAAAATGGGTTATTGAGTGAGATTAAGGACCATTTTTCGATCCTTTATAGTTTCCATTTGTGTCTGAGTCCTTCATAAAAGTTGTAGGTCTGCTTCTTAGCTTTCCAACCCATCCTCTTATGTCCAATTTGGAGATACATAGCTCAACTTATGACTGAAATACCTAAACTGACTCTGTTGTGTCGGGCCACATGCATCACTGAATTGAGTGCCCATTTTGACCACTATAATGACAAGATTAGGTTCTGAGTTCTTCATGAAAGTTGTTTCCCTGTGTCTTCAAACTTCTCTGGTTTTGGATTGATTTAATTTGAGTGTTTGGTTAAGGAGGAATTCAATAAACATTGGACTTGGTTCTGCTGAATCAGGTCTGGACTGTTAGTCTGTGTTCCTAGCTTTTGTTTGCTATCTTACAGATTGATCTGGGCTGTGGTCCCTTCATAACATTTGTAGCATTTTGTCTTAGCTTTCTAATGAATATAATTTCATTCAATTTGGAGACATATAATTCAAGTTATGTCTTAAAAACCCATCAAAGGTCAAGTTTATTTTAATGCTGAAAATTTCCTATGTCTTAAATCATAGGTTTATTTGGGATAAGGGTATGTATGAATCATGTGTGATGAAGTACTCTTGATTATTTGTATATTTTAGGATTTATTTGACAAAACTAAGACAAGTTTGACTAGTGTTATTGTGGACATGTTTACATGGATACTTTGGTGCATAAGAGTTATGTTAGTATGCTTGATTGGAAAAAGAAATTCCTCCCCTTGGTTTTCATTAAGAGGTCGAACCACCTTAGGGTAATAAGGCTTACTTATTATGTATGACATAAGTATGATTATTTTGATAACTTTCACATGTTTAGATTTTTTTTAAAAATGGGTATTTAAGGTGTATGTGCTTTAATTTTGAATAAGGAAAGTATGATTTTATATGAAAAGAAAGTTATTCTGATAAATTTCATTATGACTTTAAGAAAGTTTTAAAAGAAAAGGAATTTATGAGAAATTTCCTATATTAAGTAATTATGTATAAGTATGAAATTTTTATGAGTTACGTTATAAAGTAAGCTTATATTATGAATTTAAGAAGACTAAAGAATAAGACAAGTTTTATGAGAAGTGTTATGAATTAAGAATTAAAACAAGGATTTTGGGCTCTAATATACTTGGTGTGAATTTGATGCGTTATTTGATTTTATGTATGATGAGCATGCTTGACATTTGATGCCAATATGATAAGAAGCTATGATCATATGCTAGGCACGTGGGTGTCTTAGGTTAGGGTGGACGCGCTCTATATGTTATGAAAAGATTAGCGACCTAAGACCATTATGAATAAGTTATAAAAATCTATTTGCTTCTCTTTCTCCTAAGTGTATGCGAGCCCTTGGAAAATATTTTTAAGGCACTTAAATGAATGAGATTATATTATTTCAATAAACCTTAGTTTGGAAATAAATGATTATGTTATCAAATGAATTTTCAAAGCATGCTATTTCAGTACATGGTTTTAAAATAAATAGTATGTGTATTGGTATAATAAATGTCCAAGTAATGAATTTATAATTTGGAAGAATTAAATTATTTATGTTATTAATTATAAGTTTATTTGATATTTCTTTTGCTATAAATGTAAATATATGTTCTTTTGATGAAAATTTATATTTTAAGCGTGTTGCCAGTGCAACATTGGTAAGTTTGTCATTTATGAGCACCACTGAGTTTTATACTCAGCGCGTTGATTTTTATCACGCGTAGGTTGAAGTCCGTGGTTGCTACTTGAAGATCAGAAGAGTAACTTCAGAACAGAAGAGACTATTTTAGTAGTGGTAGAATTAGTGTGATGTACTTAAGAATCATGGCATGTATAATTATTACATTTTCAGAGATTATGTTATTTGAATTATAACTTAAGCATGTAATGATAAATTAGTTTTGTGTATATATTTGGAGATAAGCATGAGATTTTATTTAATGTTTGGATATAAAATATGTTTAAGATAGTTGGTATGATTAAGAACATAAGGACTTGATATATATATATATATATATATATATATAATGAATGTATTTAAGTGCTGAATATTAAAATGTTATTGAGGAATTATGTAGTTACGAAATTATAGAAGTGCTATTGTATTGTTATTTGGAGTTTGATGAGATTTGGAGTTTGAATTCGGGAGTGCTTTGTATTCATATGTTTGGCAACTTCTATTTTTAGGGGAAACTCTTGCAGTTTTTCTGTAGGATTCTCCCAAATTATTTTCAAAACAAAATATTATTACTTGCTAAATTTATGAATACTAAATCACTTCTAATTCATAATATGGTTGTATAATTTATATGTAGGTTAGGACGGTGCCTCCGGCACCGAATGTGGCATCCACCGTTGGGTCTTTCGGGATTCGACGGCGGGTGTTACATGAACTTTTAAATTTGATGTCTGAACTTTTAAAAATTTCTACGTGACTTGTTGAAAACATAAATAGAACACGTGAGACCACTGAATATTCAAAAAAAAAGCTGAATAGGTAGACATGGCCACGGTTCCGGTTCCAGAAAAGCTGGAACCGGAACCGAACCGAAATTGTCCGGTTCCGGTTTCGGTTCCGAACCGTCCGGTTCCGGTTCCGGTTCCGATCCAATTACAAAACCGACAGTTCCGATTGGTTTTCCGGCGAATCGCATAATTTTAAATTTTAAATTTTGGATACCGGTTTAAAAAAAAAATTTATGTGAACATAAAAAATTGAAAAATACAGTTAAAAAATTTTAAAATATGAAGACCGGTTAAAAAAAAAATTATTTGAACATAAAAAATTAAAAAATACACCTAAAAAATTTTAAATTTTGAAGATCGGTTTAAAAAAAAATTATTTGAAAATAAAAAATTAAAAAATACACCTAAAAAATTAAAAAATACTTTAATTAAATTTATTTTTTTAAAGACTTGAATTGTTGAGTGTTGAACATAATGATTTTTTTAAAAAAAATTTTGAACTGAATTTTTTTTTTTTAAGTTTGAACAAAATTTTAAAAAAAATGGGCTTGAACTTAATAAAAAAAAAAAATTAAATTGCCTACGTATCCTCTTGGGGTTTAGAGGAATCAAAGCCCACGTAGTTCTTACTTACCTTATATCAATTTCACCCCTTTTACCTTAATCGCTATTTGCACCACCGGTTGATGTTCCCGTTGAGGACCCATCGTATAAATTAAATAAATCTTCATTTTCTTTTGGATTTTCTTGGGCTTTTAGTTCGGCTTTGGTCCAATCATCCACGCACGCTTGTGCTTCTAATGAATCGGGTGTCATACGAGATCGTGTTTCATCAAGTATGTTACCTCCTTGACTAAAGGCTTGTTCAACCGCAACAGTGGAGACCGGAGCTGCTAAAATTTGTTTTGCAAGTAAAAAAAGAATTGGAAAAGTATTTGCGTGACGACTCCACTAATCTAAAATTGAAAAATCTGCATATGCATAATTATCACCAAACTCAAAAGAAGTTGTTAGATAATTGTCAAATTCAGAAATAGAACTGGATTTCCTTGTTCTTTTTTGTCTTTGCAATAAAACTTGTTGAGCAACATCAACACCACTTACCCTTTGTGTTGAAAATTGTGGAATATTAGATTGAGAAGAAGTAGAAATAGAAGTAGATGAACTAGAAACTTGAACAAATTCATTATATAATTGCATAATATTTTGTTTAACTTCATGCACTAGTACATTTACATTAACATTATCTTCTACATCAAGATTTAATACGTCATAATAAATAGTCAAATAATCACATAAAACATCCATTCTACATCTAGGATCAAATACAATAGCAACAAGATAAAGAGGTGGTATATTTTTAAAATAAGATAACCATGTTTTTTTCATTGAAAAAATACAATCTTTTAATAAATCATCATTTTGAACTTCTTGTAGTGCAGTAACAATATTAATACACATAGGTAAAAATAAATTAGATGTGGGATAATAAACCCCACTAAATTTATAGGTAGCATCATTAAAAATTTTTAAAATATCTAAAATTTTTGCACAAATCTCCCAATTTTGTGGATATAAATTAATATCATCAATATTGTTAGTAACAAAAAAACATAATAATTCTTTATAAGAAAAAGACTCGTTTAGTAATTCATATGTTGAATTCCAACGAGTTGGGACATCCCTTGGAAAACGTTTTGGTCTTTTATTATTTTCTTTACAAAATTTAGCCCAACTTTTCATCACTTGGGGATGTGTCCATAAATATGAAATAGCTTTTTTAATTGGAGAAATAAAAGAATCAAGAATTTTCAAACTATCTTGTACACATAAATTTAAAACATGGCATGCACATCTTATATGAAAAAATTTACCACCAATATTTGGTTCACAAATTTTTTTAAGTTCAATAATTGATCTAGTATTTGCAGAAGCATTATCAAATGAAATAGAAAAAATTTTTTTTGTCAACCTATATTCATCTAAAATTGAAACAATTACTCTATAAATATTATTTGCAGTATGTTTATCATCAAAAACACGAAAACCAATAATTCTTTTTTGAATTTTCCAATCATCATCAATCCAATGACATGTAATACCCATATAAGAATGCATTTGCCAATGATCACTTCAAACATCACAACAAATTGAAACACGAATTTTCAATTGAGAAAATAAAAGTTCTAACTCTTTTTTTCCTTTGTTATATAAAGAAATAATAGTTCGTTTTACAGTATTTCTTGGTACTCTTTTAGCACAAGGATTTAAAGCTTTTTGACAATAATTATTAAAACCTAATTTTTCACCAAAACTAAAAGATAAATGTTCCATAGAAATCATTTTTGCTAATTCTTCTTTTTATATTTTTTCAGAATATTTAAATAAAGAAAGGTTAGAAGCGTACCCGGAAATTTGTTGTTGAGACCGATCAACTACTATTTTTGTTGGATGTTTTGCCTCCAAATGCTTCCAAAATGATCCATAGCCGTCCGCTTATTTAAATTTATAAGATTTTCCACAATAATTGCAAATTATATCGTACATTTTCTCACCTTTGAATTTTCTTGTGAAATAAATGGAGAATATGTCGGAACTTTGTCTTACTCTTGTAACAATTTTTGCTCGTTGCTCTTGCTCTTGCTCTTCATCTTCTTGAAATTGCTCATTAAATTCGGATTCTTGAGTTGAAATATCCAAATTTTCATTTGGAAAACCTTCAAAATTAAATTGGTCGAGAATCATATCATAGATGTCGTTTGTAGGAATAGATGATTCTCCAATTTTTCCCTTGCCCTTACCGGAATTTGAGTTTCCTCCACTTGTCATTATATGATAATAAAATATAATTTGGAAAATTGAATAAAAAAAATTAGAGAGAATAATTACTTAATTAGAGATATTGTAGAGTAGAGAAGAATAAATGAATAATATAGAGTAGAGTGTAGTATATTGTAGAGAGAGTAAGTAGAGAGTGTAGTATATTGTAGAGAGAGTAAGTAGAGAGTGTAGTATATTGTAGAGAGAGTACTTAGAGAGAGTTGAGATTTTTTTGTAATGAATTTGTAAATAAAATGAGGTATTTATAATAAATCCAAAAATTCATTTTTTCAAAAATACCCTTAAAACTAGCCGTTATATAGCCGTTTATGGCTGTTGGGAGGGGTAATTAAGACATTTCACAACCAAAAAAAAAATATTCAAAAATCTGACAGTTACAACGGCTAGAACCGCCGGTTCGAACCGTTTCGAACCGGCGGTTCTAACCGGCCGGAGAACCGGCGGTTTCAGTCCGGTTCCGACTGGTTCTCTGGAACCGCCGGTTCTGGTTCCTCATTTGCAGGAACCGGAACCGAACCGGATTTTTCTGGTTCCGGTTCCGGTTCGTCCCGGTTCCGATTCTCATCGGTTCCGGTTACGGTTCCGGACCGGTTCGAACCGACAGTTCCGGGAACCGGAACCGTAATTTGGCCACGCCTATGAATAGGACCTGAGTGGCTTGCCATGTCGGTTTTTACACGTAAAACAAGTGATGGGTGAAAACTGGAGGATAAAATTGCCGTTAGTAAAACAGACGACTAACCGTACCCAACAGGACCAATGGACCCAATCTTCACTACCCCTGAGTCGTCGGATAAAACCCTAGGCCACAAAGCCTACGTGATCTTCCAATCGCTTCGTCTCTCCTGCTCCTTCTGATCGTTTTGTTTTTCCTTATAGCTCTTTCGTTTTTCTCCTTTCTCGGCTAGAACCGCTTCTGAGACCCGACCTGGTTTGCCTGAGACATGAGGGTTAAGTCCATTTATGTTGGATTTGAAAGCACGACGTCGTTTAACGCCCTTGCGCTTGCAACCAGTGTCATGTAGTGGCGAGGGATTCTTCATGTTTGGTCCCATTGAGCGCGGAGCACTATCCGGTCCACTTGACGTCAACTCCGAGATCGACAATATACACTTCTCCCCACCGCTTGATGGTATTTATGTGAAAAAGAAGTGCAGGAAGTGAATTTCTGTTATCAAGTAGGCCATGTATAGGAACTTATCGAAAAAGAAACGGCCGTTGGTGGTGCCAATACTGAATTTCGTGAACCGAAAGGAAAATTCGGGAACTAGACAGGGAGAACAGAGATGAGAGTCATTTGCAGTGGGCATTAGGAAAAGCGGGGAGAGGAACAGGTCCATGTGGTTGTATCGGAGGAGCAAGGGTGGTTGTTTGTTGGGATTGATAATGGGCCCTGAAGAATTTCAAGGATTATTTTTAGACTTTAAAGAGGCTAAATAGATGAGTAGAACATGTGGCCTTCTTGATACGTAGGATCTTTTATTTGACATGTCAAAACTGACATGGCTGGCCATTTCAGATCCAACTCAGCTATTTTTGAACATTTAGTGGTCCCGCACATCCTACTTGTGTTTCTAGAAATCCATATAAGCTGAAGATAGCTAATTAAAAATAATTTAGGAGTTGAGATACATATTTGACTGTAAAGGTTTTCGTTGAGATACTCAAATAGAAAGTTTTAAACAGTCGATACATCAAATTTATAATTAACCCTTGGTCCCAATAAAATCACCAAAAATTCCACCTTTCCTTTCTAAAACCTTTTAACCTAGCTCTCTGTTCGATTCATGGCCATGGCCACCGCCACTGAAGCAGAAAAACCGATGGACAACGGTTGTGCGAATCCCCAAGACTGTACAGATTGCCCAGAACCAAACCTGCAAACCGTCGCTGTCAGTACAACAGGAACGGCCCGAGAAGAAAGTACGGAAACCGACCCATTGACGCAAAACTGTGTGCCCGAGTCTAATTCTGCACCTAATCCCGCCACTACGACAACAAGGTGGCCGGGATGGCCAGGAGATTGCGTATTCAGGTTGATAGTACCAGTGCTGAAGGTCGGCAGTATCATTGGGCGCAAGGGTGACATCATAAAGAAAATGTGCGACGAAACTCATGCTCGCATCCGCGTTCTTGAAGCCCCTAACGGCACTTCAGATCGCATTGTACGTTTCTTTTCATTTTAGCATTGCTTTGTTTAGGTTTGAATTTGCTCGTTGCTTTAGCTTCATATCTATGGCTTTGTAGCCTATCTGTTTAGTGTAGCATTAGTTTTATTTTGCTTTTTTTATTTTCTTGTTCTTTTATGATTTAGTTGCTTGGACAAAAAAAATTAGTATGCACCAGGGAGACCTTGAAGATAAGGAGAGCAAAAGCTCAGGGGTAGAAATTGATATAAGAGGGGATTCTTTATTCATTTGAAATTAGTGTTTTTGATTGAATTAGACAAGGGAATTTAAGTTTTGATCTTTTTGTTCTGTCATTTATTCTCTTGTGAACTAATCTTGTTATCGTACCTGAATTAGAGTCTGCATGTTAGTTTCCTACCGTATGATTTTCCCATTTTTCTTACAGGTGTTGATATCTGGAAAGGAAGAGCCAGAGGCACCTCTATCCCCGGCAATGGATGCTGCAATAAGAGTGTTTAAACGCGTTACTGGATTACCTGATGGTGATGCTAAAGCATTTGGAGCAGCTGGTGTTGCATTTTGCTCTATTCGGTTATTGGTAGCATCCACACAGGCCATTAATTTGATTGGAAAGCAGGGCTCATTAATCAAGTCAATACAAGAGACTTCTGGTGCATCTGTTCGGGTATTATCAGAAGGTATGCTCTGGACTTCTATTATATACTGTAACACAACCTTTTTATATTACACTGGTCAGTAAAATCTTAAATTGTTGCCAATTTCCTGTGCATTATCTGTACTTTTCTCCCTCTTGAGCTTGATTCATTTTCTATATCACATACTGTTTTTGTTAAGTGTTCTGATAGAATATTGGAACATAATAGAGATTTTGACCTTCTACCGGCCTATATTTATTGTTGTGCTGGCAAATGTGTCTGAGATATCTTTAGTACTTCCCGGTGGCTTTGCATTTGCTTTTAATCTAGCTGACTTTGTTTGTCATAGGGGTGATTATTCAATGTAACTAATGCACTAGGACATATTACAGATTTTCACTTGCAAGTCACAAATACATCAGACCACCTGAAGTTGTGAAGGGACTATTGTGTAATTTCTCCTGTTCTCTAGGTATCTTGTTCCAGCCACCCTGACTAGCGTAGCTGAAATTGAAAAATACCATTCTCCCTAAGCTTAAGTTTAATTTTTCTTTATTGATATATAAATATGTTCAAATTAAATTTCACTACACCAGTCAGATTCCTTTTTTGAAATACATCTCCAAGTATGTTACCCCATGAAACAAAAATGACCATAACTTTTACTGCGAAACACTTGCAAAATATACCTTTAAGTAAGGGTATAAAACAATTTGTTTTGTAAATCCTGAACTTCTTTTAGATCAGTAATAAAATGATCTCTTGTTATTGTGATAAAAATTTAACTGTACTTATGCTTATCTACCTGTCCATTATCAAAGACAGCTGATATTTAATTTCATTCTTTTGATTTTCCTGTACATTTTTTTGGGGAGTTGAACCGGAAATCTGAAACTCGTCATACATATTTGTATCAGGAAATGCTAGTTCATCTGCTGATATAGATGAACTTAAATTTCTCTGTGGTTCACATCTACTTTTCTGCATAGATGAATGTAGACGTGCCTAGCTTTTTGTGCATGTATATATATATGTCCTAAGGCTTGTATGACAGTGTGTTTAGATCAACTTTCCCAATCAGCTGGTGAACAATTTTTTTTTTCTCGCAAATCTCTGGTTGTAGGATTCAGGCAAAGCAACAAATTGTTTCTTTCCAAAAGATTGGGTTTTTGAGAGGTTGTACATTGCAAACATGTATTGCAAAAAGTATCCAGAGTACAGACCTAGATGATGTATCATAGTAACACCATAGTTGATAAAGGGAGCAGCTCCTTCCCAGATCCAGAACACTGTTGCTGACCTCTGCACCACCAGCATGCTATTGTTACTGATGGGGACATGGTTTTCCTTTGCTTAATGATTTTTCCCTCATATGTAAAGGTAATGTTGAGATCAAGAATAAAATTCTGAGGAACATATCCTTTGAGGAAGAAAAGGTGGGAGGAAGTTTGCTGAAAGCAATGGTTACAAAAAGAATTCAAATTCTGGGAAGGTTGTAGTAATTTGTTGTGTCTAGTTTTAGGTTCTCATAACCATTCAGGGTTTGGTAGCTCCAGAAATTTGGAGAAGTTGCATTTATATGAATAAGCTTTGCTTGCTTGGTCATGAATCCTTATTGCTTATTATTGGTTTTTAATGCTACCATGAGATAGTCAATGCTATCTTTGTCTCCAAATATGGCTTTCCTAATTTTGGTTGCCTAATCGCTTACTTTTTGTGTTGAACATTATTTATTTTTTCTAATCCCTGGATAATGCAACTGAGACTAAAATTCTTGATTGGCAGATGAAGCGCCCTTTTATGTTGCTGCAGATGAGAGAATTGTGGAGTTGCAGGGAGAAGCCATGAAGGCTCTTAAGGCTTTAGAGGCAATAGTGGGTCATTTGAGGAAGTTTTTGGTTGATCATAGTGTCATTCCTTTGTTTGAAAAGAATGTAAGTCTAATTTTTCAGTGATTACAAAACTATAGACTCTACACTGCAGTGCACTAATTGGGGCTACTCCATTTATATAGTATAATGCAATGATCTCACAAGACCATCAAACGGAAACATGGAGTGACAAGCCATTGGTGCATTCTACTTCTCAAGGTGGGTTTGATACTGATTATGCTTTCTCAGGAAAGAGGGAGGCTTTATTCTTAGAACGAGAAACCCAATTGGATTCACAGATCACACAGTCAAGAATTACACTTTATGGACAAGATCCTGCAGTTTCAACGATTCGTTCTTCTGTATTTAATCGTGCCAGTGGTCCCATCTTCACTCAGGTTGGTGGTTTTAATTTTTGCCCTTGAAGTTTTATCTCTTCATCAAAGTTTGTGTTTGTGCCTGTAGTCTTAAGTTGGTGGTTGAATTGTTCTCTACATATGGCTGAAGAAATTTGTTATGGCGCTACTATACGTGGGGTAGTTTAACTGCTGTACTTAAGATAGTTTTATTTAGTTATTCAGTTTTTATCATGTTATTATTAGTTTTTTTGTTAGTGGGTATCAGTGGATTGGTTAAGCAGGTTATTTAGTTATTTTAAGTAGTAATAATTTTGGAAAGTTGGGAAAATTGAAACAATCTAGAACTGTTGAAGAGCCAAAAGTTTTCCAGCAACCATTTCAAGTCTTAATAGTTATGT
>NC_143158.1:21534921-21559920 GCF_041381405.1 Jatropha curcas | reverse complement strand
GTCTAGAAGACAAGGCAGAGCAAAAGAAGGAAATAATCAAACAAAAGCAACTGTTAGCACAACTAGAGGGTCTTGCTTGTGATTTGGGAGCCTCTAGATGGGAAGAGATTGAGAAGAAGCAATGTGAGAATGACGTAGAGGAAACATTAGAGGAGCCATTTGATCCAGGAATTTTAATTAAATATAGAAGCGCAATAAACACAGCTCCTTATTTGCAGCAATAATAGAGGATGACAAGGATTTTATTTGCATCATATTTTTACAAGTTGAAGATTACATGCCATCCGTCCTATGCGCTTGAGGACAAGCACCTTTCAATGGGGCATATAATGTTATGGAGCTACTATACGTATTGCAGTTTTACTACTGTACTTAAGATATTTTTATTTAGTCATTCAGTTTTATATGTTATTATCAGTTTCTTTGTTAGTGGGTGTTAGTGGGGTGGTTAAGGAGGTTATTCATTTGTATGGGTAGTGGGTAGTTTTAGCTTTGCATTTAGTTGTTTAAAAGATTGTGATATCAGCAAAATGTAGGCAGGATTTTAAGAAAAGGTTTTGAGTTCCTTAAACTCAGAGATTGTAGAGTTCTCTACTGAGCTCTAGGAGATTGCAGATTCTCTCTAAGTCTGTCACCATACACAGAAGGAAGAAAACTCCTCCTAAGACATCCCATCTCAAACGTGATCCCCTAATTTGAAGATCCCATAACCAGATCCAAATTTGGGACCATAACAAAATTCCTCACTGCATTTTATTTATGTTGAAAATTGGAATTTCTTGATCATGTGATACAGGTGTATTACATTTGAGGAGGTTATGAATTTTTTCGTAATTTTTTTTTTTTAAATTTGCTTTTATCTGCTTAACCCAAGTTTAAAAATTTGTCAATGAATCAAAAAGTAAAAAGCTCATGCTCATGGTTTATTGTTATTTAGCATTTTGACTAGGTAATCTTAGACCCAGTAGAAAGTTAGAAACAAGAAAATATCATTTAGCCTCAATGTGGCTATAATTGGGCCTACTTGTTTATCTCCAATAGCACTCAATAACATTTTTTTCCCCTTGCCTCCACGGTTCAATTGTGGGGTTAAAATTAAATGGATTTCTTGTTTAAGATGACTAACCATAAGTGATATATATATATATTTTTTTTAAAATATCAAACCCTGGAATATCTTGTGAAAAATTCATTTGTGTTCGTTTTTTCTAAAATTGTGAAATGTAGTCATCAAATCATAAGATTTGCTACTACATTTCAGTCTCTGAGTGTCGAAGCTATAAAATGTGAACCACTTGAAACTTAGAAACACCTGAATTCCCAGGCTGTAAAAATTTAATATGGTTTGGTCTTCAAGATTGTGAGACAGTTTTGTCTTGCATATTTCAGGTGCTGTCATCATCTCTTTTTTTTTTTTTTTTTTTTTATTTTAAATTTGTGCATATTTTCGAGATAGAACACTTATTTTAGTTGAAACATTGCACTCTTTCTTTGCTTTTCTTTTTTTTTTTTTTTCTTAAATTACTCCTGAATTTGGTGACAAGTATGTAGTTTAATCATAATCATTGACTTTTTTCAAGATAGATGACTAAAAATTCCCAGCTTGAATAATAATAAAGAAGTTATTATCTGTCTTGTGAAACCTGTACATTAACTCCTATCTACAAACATTCTTAGGGTTTTTGATCAATTATATTTGTTGTTTTTATGTTATGTGAAGGGTAAAAAGTTTCTATTCTTCTTATGTAAAAAATGGTTACACATCTATTTATACATAAGAAGTATATGGAAATACCTATGCTACCCTTTACATTTAAGATTAAAAAATAGCACATAAAACTCTACTAGACAACACTCCCTCTCAAGTCCTTAATCTCAAACTCTTGAGCCAGTAATTTCTTCAGGCGAGCAACTTCTGTTTCATCATCTCCTATTACAACCATATCATCAACATAGACAATAAGTAATGTGATCTTACTACTACTGTGTCTGATAAATAGTGTATGATCAACATTACTCTGAGTGTAGCCAAAGGAGATCATGGCCCTACTAAGTCTGTCAAACCATGCCCTAGGTGACTGTTTGAGACCATATAAGGCCTTCTTCAACCTACAAAACTTTCCTTTGGTTTTCTGACAATCAAATCCAGGAGGGATATCCATGTAGACTTCATCTTCTAAATCTCCATGCAAAAGGGCATTGTTTACATCAAATTGATGTAACTCCCAGTTTAGATTAGCTGCACATGATAGAATGATTCTGATTTTGTTCATCTCTGCAATTGGAGCAAAGGTCTCTTGGTAATCAACACCATAAGTCTGAGCGTATCATTTAGCAACCAACCTAGCCTTGTACCTTTCGACTTAGCCATCTGCCCTATGCTTTACTATAAACACCCACTTACATCCCACTGGTTTCTTTTCTACTGAAGAAGTAACAAGATCCCAAGTTTCATTCTTTGCCAAAGCTTTCATCTCCTCCACCATTGCTTCCTTCCATTTTTGATCCTGATGCGCTTCTTGCCAATCCTGTGGAATAGAAACAGAAGAAACAAACAAGACAAAGGCTCTGTAGGAAGAAGACAAAAAGTCAGAGGAAACAAATTGAGAAATGGGATGTTTAGTACAAGATCTCACACCTTTCCTGGGAGCAATAGGAATATCAGTGTCATCGATAACAAGATTAACAACAGGGTCAGGATCAACACTATGTATTATAGAAGTTGTATCAGAAGTAGGGATAGTAGGAGTTATTGGAAGCTCACCGCATTGGTTTTCCGGACTTCATTGCAAGGAAGACGGTTGGGCATTGGGATCATGCACGTGGCACTAGTCTTCTCCCTTCTGCTGTATCTCTTTAAATCTGTCGTATCTAATCTCTCTTTTCTTCGAATCTGATGATCACCTCTGGGTTGTGATTCATCTATTTTTTGTACCTCTTCATCAATATTAACAAGGTTCATAAATTGTTCCGGTACAGATACAGACATAGGAGTCATTCCTATTCCTACTTCCTCTTCTTTCATCCTAGTCTCCCCATGAAGAGGAGTGGGGGGAAATAAGGTTCAGACTCTCTAAAGGTAACGTCCATACTCACATAATATTTTCGAGATGGAGGGTGATAGCACTTATACCCCTTTTGTGTGGAAGAATAACCAACAAACACACATTTCAAAGCTCTAAGTTCTAATTTTCCTCCATGTCTGTGATGAATGAAAAACACATACAACCAAAGACTTTTGGTGGAACAGTATATGAAGTATGACCTTGTAGGGCTTCTATAGGACTCTTAAAGTTCAATGTTCGAAGGGGCATTCTATTAATTAGATATGCTGCAGAAAGAACAACATTCTACCCAATAGGTTTTAGGCACATTCATAGTAAACAAGAGAGACCTAGTCACTTCTAACAAATGTCTATGCTTCCTTTCTGATACCTCATTTTGAGCACTTGTGTTCGCACAACTAGTTTGATGTATGATTCCCTTGGAATCTAAATATGCTTGAAACATGTTCTCCATGTACTCTGTTCCATTATCAGTTCTTAATATTTTAACATTGGCACCAAATTGTGTACTAATCATATTATGAAAGGATTGAAAACAAGAAAACACTTCACTCTTTGTTTTCAACAAATAAACCTAAGTTAATCTAGTACAACAATCAATAAAAGTAACAAATCACCTATATCCAGATTATGAAACAGTAGAAGTAGATCCCCATACATCAGAATGAATAGTCATAAAAGGAACAAAAATTATTTTATTATGGGAAACATAAGTGTTTCTTGCATGTTTAGCAGTTCACAAGCATAACAAACTAGAGAATCTAACAGACATTGGCTAAACTAGTTAGGATATAACCTTTTAAGAACAACAAAAGAAGGATGTCCTAACCTCCTATGCCACATAATAGCTATTTGACTAGTACTACTATTTCCTAACAGTGCTTGGGGAACTTTTGAGACTAGGCCATGGCTACTCTTCTCAAGGAGATATAGGCCATCGTGCAATCTACCAAATTCAATCATTTCCCTTGTTCTCAGATCCTGCAAAATATAATGAGTGGGAAAGAATTCAACTTTGTAGTGTAGGGCCTTAGTAATAGCACTAACAGAGAAAAGATTTACTGGAAAGCTAGGAATATGAAGAACAGAGTTTAAATTGATGTTAGGGGTGCACTGAATAGAACCTATTTCAGAAATAGATTTAAAAGAACCGTCTGCAATACAAACAGTTTCTTTACTAGAAGAAGGTGAGTATGCTAAAAATTTACTAGATGAGCTTGTCATATGCTTGTTTGCTTCTGAGTCTATAACCCATGAATCATCAACAGAATCAGCTAGAAGGGCCATACCTGAATGCACCAAATTAGAGGAAGCTTCTGGAGTGGATGAAAAGTCGAGCTTTTTCATAAGACGTCTCAAGGTTTGTACCTCTTCAGCAGATAAACCTCCAACTGGGTTTACCGAGACTACTTCAGGAGCTACAACTGCCTCAGCTTGATGAGCAACATGTCGAGTAGAACTTGGCCTTCTACCCCAATGGCTACGACCACGTCCGCTAGTTGGTTGCCCATGTAATTTCCAACATGAATCTTTAGTGTGTCCTGACTTTCCACAATGGTCACATCGGCGGGAATCCTCCTCAGATGAAGCACGAGTAACTTGTAAATGTTGAGAAGCTATAAGTCTAGCTCTCTCAGATGGCCCGATGGATAATAACACTCCTCAACTACTCTCCTCCTGCTGAATATAGGAGTATGTTTCCTCTAAGGAAATCATAGGACTCTTTCCCAAAATCTGGATCCTAATCGGGTCATACTCAACATGCAATCCCGCAAGAAACTTAGAGACTCTCTCAGTCTTAACCTTCTTCTGGTATCCATCCACGTCCTCTTCGCACTTGGGATGATAAGTCTCATAGTAGTCTAGTTGTTGCTATAGGTCATTCAAGGCAGCATAATACTGGTTAATTGTCAATTCCCCTTGCTTCAAGCCATGGACTTTGTTGCGAACCTCATACACTTGAGCAAAATTTCCATGCTGAGAATAGGTCTTAGTCACAGTTTTCCAAATTTTTGCTGCGGTATCCAACATCGAATACCCTTTTGTAATACTAGGCTCCATTGAATTGATTAGCCAAGACATAACTAATGAGTTTTCGGAGTCCCATCTATTATAAGTGTCACTCAGAGGTGTGGGTGCGACTTTAGAACCAGTAATATATCCTTGTAATCCTCTATCCTTGATAAACAATAAGCCAGACCTTGACCAAGCAAGGTAATTTGTTCCACTGAGCTTTACTGGGCTAATTTACAATGAAGGGTTGTTGTGTGAATGGACAACTTGAGTGTCTACAACTACTGTACCATCACCCATTGTAAAAAACACAGAAATAAAGTCTGAAAATACCCAAAACAACCTGAAAAACAGTCTGAAATAAGGCAAAAGAGGAAGAACAGCCTTGAAAAAGTGAAAGCCAGACCAGGAAAATATGCTAGATGGAGGCGCACAACCAAGACGAGTCTGCCGGAGTAAGCCATTTCCAGAGTGGTGGCCAGAATCTGCGTCACGCGCTGCCACGCGCCTGCGAGTGGGAGAGGAGGCAGAATCTTCTGGAGGCGTATGGGCCCACGCCCTGTGTTGGGAGGCTGCTGGATTCTGGGTATAAGCAGATCGGCTGTTGCCCTTTCTCGTTAAGTGGGTGGTGTAAGACACTTCCCTCTTTCCGGTCGCTGGAAGGTGTAGCCTATGCTAGGGTTTTTCTCTCTCTAAGGTATGTGAGCTGAAAAGGTCAGCAAGGCTCTGATACCATGTTGTTTTTTATGCTATGTGAAGAGTAAAAAGTTTCTATTCTTCTTATGTAAAAAATGGTTACACATCTATTTATACATAGGAAGAATATGGAAATACCTATGATACCCTTTACACTTAAGATTAAAAACTAGCGCATAAAACTCTACTAGACAACAATATCCTTTAAATAAGAACATTCACAGCTCGACTTCTCATGTATTCCCAGCAAATGGTAAATGACTTCTAGGAGTTAGCTACACCTGTTGAATTTGACTTGTTTTCAATCTCCATGGAAAGCAAATTGGTTGACGAGGCTCTTGGAGTAAGTCAACAGATATAGTTTGTGAGGAAGGCCTGCTTTACTGATTGATGAAATGTTGATAGGTATATTACTCTTTATCCTTCATAGGAGATCTGATAAATTTCATTTTAAGTTGTCTGTTCTGTTTTGGGGAATCTATTGTGTCGACTTAGCTCTTATATGTGTGCAGTTGTTGTGTATCTTTTGTTGAGGAAGTACAGTGGGGATTGTTTAACAAGTAGTGTATCCATTTGGTCTCTTTTTTTTTCCCTTCTGCATTTTTTAATTGTTTTGCTGTACTGTTCATAATTATGTTTGCTTTTGGCTGCGGGGTATTATGTTTGAGCTGCTTTCAAAGATTTGGATAGAAACTAGAATTTTCTATTTTAGTGGTATTCTGTGTGTATTGGATAATGCCAACAGCTGATAATTTCATCAAGAATGTGAAATTTCTAGGTGTATAAGACCAAGTCAGTATTTTTTTTATGCTGTGGCAATTGTTTGATGCAAATTTTAGTTGACAAGTCCACAGAGTGGTTCAATTGTGATTTGATAATAGCAACACTGACTTTCGTCCTTGTGTGTGGTATATGAAAATACAAGGTATGGGCTACTTGTGCACAGAAGGGATGGTGCAAATTTTCTGCTTTCTTGAATGTAATACGTGATTAGGTGTGTTCATGTACTGACCAAACCACCAAACCGACAGTCCACAAAATCGAATGGTGAAATCCAATTGTGAAACTGAAAGATTTACAACCACATAAATTAAAATAGCAAGGCAGGCTGCATGTACAATCCCATTCACATCCAAAACAAGTCAAGAACTCAGATGATGACAAAAGATAAATTGTCTCTTAAAATATTGCATGACATATACATCACTAATGATTAAAGATAAACATTCCATATTAGTTGTTATAATATTTGCTCACTCAATTTAACCTAGTAAACCAAGTCCACAGCATCAAACATAATAGAAAAACTAACATGAAAGAACTAAATAGACTTAAAACAAAAACTAAATCAACTCTTTTTTTCCAAATTTGCACAAGCAATGTTTTCATAAAGCTTCCCCTTCATCTCCACCAAGCCCACCACCTATGTCATTATGACCACTTATTTCTATGTCAGTGTCATTATCTCCCAAATCTTCAATTCTCTAGTTCATGTTGATCACCATTCAAATCATGGATTTCTAAATCTATTCTATTTCATGGCTTTCTATATTTTTAATTGCCACTTCATTTCCACCATTTATATCTTCGTTTATAGCACTTATTGCTCCATTTTCAAGAACATTCAACCAATGGTGTAACCAGATCACTTTCTTCAATTGTCCACTTATCGATCATTTGTAGTTCTTCAAACAAATTGAACTGTGAAGATATACTGTCTGCAAGTTATACATGAAAAAATCAAATCATTCATCTTTGTTTGATGCAAACAGTTTATTCTTTTTGTTTGAATCCATAGAGATGAACTTTTTATAAAAATACTAAATAAACAGATATATATTAAGGAAAATTTACTTGTTCATAAACAAACATATCATAAAGTTTAGTTATTGCCATTTCAAATGAACTCAAGTTATGCGTGCAACCAGAAGAAATACATGTAAAACTCAATATTTGAATTGCAAATTTCTGCAATTCAGGGCATTACTGTTAAACTCAATGTCCTAGTCACCTTTGGAGCTTCAATACCAAATAAACCTTTTGCATCCTTGAAAGGTTCAGTTGCATATCTATCTTGCATCTGTCAGTTGGATCTGATACCATTCCCTGAATATAATTATATAGTCCAATCTTAATGTCTGCATCTACCTTGAAATTAGGAGCATAATGGTAATGGGATTCAAGCAGTAAATTGCTGCATGCCTATGTATATCTAATTGGAGCTCCATCTTTCATCAATGATTTTCTATGTAGGCTCATAGCTGGGAAAAAATGTATTAGCAAAAAGTTGACGGCACATAAAAAAAAAAAAAGTAAGAAAGTTTGTTAGAAAATATAAGAGTACGAATTTATTTTCTTTACATTCATCAAAATTGGTTTGCATATTCTCTTTTGCACAATTCATCTGATATCCACAATATGTTTACAATATTTATTACTGTTTACTTGAGAGGCCAAGTTAGTATTCGATTTTATGCTCTGTGGCAATTAATGGTGCAAATTATAGTTGACGAGCCCCTGGGCTGCTTGTGCACAAAAATGTGGCACGAACTTGGTGCTTTCTTGAGTGGTACACATGACTAGGGGTCACATGACTATGGTTGTTTATATATTGACCAACCACAAAACTGCAAAGAAATTAATCAAACTGAACTGTAATTATGGTTTTCAAACAATGGTGGTTAGGTTCAATTTGAATAAATGTGAAAACTGAATAGTTAGTTTACTTTATGGTTTTACCTTCAAAACGACTTAAACTGAACTGAAATGAACAATTATAGCTCTATATAATATTTCGCGTATGAACAAGAGGTTTTCTAAAAAAAAGAATTTCATATTTAAGGATTTTACGTTGATTATTAATAATTCCATTGGTGCTTAAAGTCTGTTAATTGATTTTTTTTTTTTTTTTTTTTTTAAATTGTAAGTCCAGTTTAAAATATAAAGAAAATAATGAATTAAATTTAGGCCCATCAGTAAAGCCCAAACTATCCAAATTGTTGAAACTGGCAAAAGCAAATTAAATTAGGGCTGTAAGTAAGCCAAGTTGGTTGTGAGATACTTGAAGCTTGTTTTGTTTAAGTTCGTCTCATTAAGCTTATTCAATAAGCTTATTGAGCTCAGTTTAAGCTTGCTTATCAAGCTCGTTTAATAAACAAGCTGATCCATGAACTCAAGTTGGAGTTTGTGAAGGAATATTTTTTTTTTTAAATTATAAATTGTAAACAAGTTGAGCTTCAACTTGGTTTTTGTAGCTCGAATATAACTCAAGCTGAGTTTGAGTAGATTTTTATCTAGCTGAACTTGAGCAAGACAGACTTGGTTTGGCTTGTTTACCTTCCTGAACCAACCATTCCTTGATACACACACACGCGCGCGCGCATGTTTTCGATGGTTTTGCTTTCGATGGTATGATCCAGATTTTTATGCTTTTGTTCAGCTTTGAGTTCTCAAACCAAATTGGTTGATTTGTTTTGAATTCATGCACTAGACTGCCTCAAATCAAACTGCGTATACCTCTATCCATGACAGTCTGACGTGGAATTGAAGGAGGTATGTATAACCATGACAGTATAGACAAAATAACTGAAGAGTGCTTTTAATTCTGGATCATACCAGCTGTTCACCTTGGAACTGTTTGTATGTCTGGTCTGGTTTACTTTCACTAGTTGATTATGTCTAGCTGGATTAAAATGTTAAACTGGGTAAACAAGACGACCTTATGAAATCTGATTTTCATCTCTAATACTTCGTTTTGATTTTGGACAATCCTCTACCTCTATTTCCTTGCTACTATTGATTATTTTTCTTTATTTGTTTTGCTCATCATTCATTTTCTTCACCATTTTGGTGTTTGATGAGGAAATAAAAGGCTAAATGAACAACTTTTGCAATGAATGTTCAAAGGGAATGAGTTACTGGATGAGAGATTCAAGAAGGCGAATACAGATAAGAGATTATGGTAGTTTCATTTGGTACATTGAGTAGCAAGAGAAATAGAAGATGAAAAAACATACTTGGAGAAGAGGAAATTATACTCTAATACAACCAGATTAAATCTGTTGCCTCCTCTTCTGATGCATGCTATAGAGAGTTTTATTTTTATACAAATTCCAAAGAATCAAAAACCAATTAGAAGTCTTGCGTGTGAGCTATCTGCACAAATTGTCTTTGTTGCCTTCAATGTCAAAATATATCTAATTAGCTTTTGCTTTTAAGGCAGTAAAACTGGGGAAGTAGAAAGCAACATATTGACATTTATTAGACAAAAGTGAAAGAGAGGTTATGTACTCATTCTATGGAAGAATAAATTGAATCCTGTTTATTTAAATTAGGAAAACTTTATGATATAATGTACTGCTTACCAATAATTTGGTAAAGATGTAATTGGATTGACAGAGTATTTTACAATGGAAGAAATAATATTGAAAAAAAAAAAAAGCAAGAAAGTTCCATTGCTGAAACCCGTTCAACTTCTAGTGTTAGTTTTGGAATACTGGTTGCAAGTTTCAACTAGTGTGAGTAATAAAGTTGAAACCTCTGATTATAGTTATATAAGAGGTACCTGTGTTGAGAAGACATAGCATGAAGTTGGTACTTTGCTAACAAGTACACATGACTGTGTAACATGAGAACTGTAAAGAGCATGTATTAGCCAAAGGAAATGAAATTTGAACGTGTAGATCCAATGCAGATATTAAACTGAAAACCTCTGATGCTACTTCTGACTTAGCCGCTGTATTGTGCACCAAATTTGATGAGAAATGATTAAGTCATTTCAAATAGTGCTTTAAATAGGATGTCATGATTTCTTTCCTGGTATCTTTCATGATGTTAAATATGTCGTCACTATTGATTTTGCTACCAGCCTTAGTTTGCTAATATTCTTGTCATTAATTTCTGGGTTTTGTTTTCCTACTCCTTGGTTTTCTCATATGTTCCAATGCTTGGGTTTAATTTAATAGGCTGAATATGTTTATTAGAAAATTCAGTTTGGGGAATTATTGGAAAATTCTGTTTGAACTTGATATTTAATTACTTTTTCGTTTCACGTACACTGGATGCTTTAATTTTATTTTGTGGTGGAATTTGATGGTATTAGGTCTTAAGTTATCCATTAAAAAGGCCAATCCTTAAATCTGTTTTTGGTATGGTGAGTTATACTCAGAAACTGGTTTATATAATTACAAATTTCTATTGCATTTGTATTCCATAAATACTACAAAAGATTAATATGTATTAATAATTATTGATGTGATTACTGGTATATATTACCCATTATACATACATGATACAAATGCTAAAAAATGAAGGATTCAGAGTGGACCTATCACAGTGCTAAAAAATGTGTTGCAAGACTTTGCTATAATCTGTGAGCTTTTCCCGTTTTCCTTTTTCGGTCAAAGTAATTCTAAGACAGGATGTAATTGCGACTTTGCAAGAGAGTTTAGATAGTCTGATTTGAGTTGAATTTTGCTTAGTTGCAGTTTTTATTCAAAATTTTTGCAGGGGTGGGATCTGAAAATGATCTGGATTTCTGATGGTTTTCTTCAAGTGTAGTACATGGTGGAAATTTTGGTAGTTCTATCAAATACCATAATTTAGTTACTTAGCTCAGTCCACCAATCTCTAATTTTACAATAGATTTCGATTCTCGATTTGACAACTATGGATTTCACTAATTACATTTGTCTGGTTTGTGTTGCATGAACCTGAAATGCTGTTATATGTTATTTCTGCAAATTAATAAAAGGACAACTAGTTTTTAAGGGAAATAAGATTGAATTTCGATACCATGTTAGCCTATTTCTAAAAGCCTCTCTTTCTACCATAATTCTTCCTTTTTGCCTGGTATCATAATTTCTGGTGATGCTTCATATTATCAGATAACACAAACCATGCAAGTACCAATCTCTTATGCCGAGGAAATCATTGGGATTGGAGGGAATAATATTGCATATATTCGTCGCACTAGTGGAGCCATAATAACTGTGCAAGAAAGCAGAGGATCACCTGATGAGATAACAGTGGAGATCAAAGGTACACCCTCACAGGTTCAGATGGCTCAACAACTAATTCAGGTAACCCTTTTTCACCAACACTTTTCCTGAAGTTTCGAAAATTTATTTGAAAATTAAGCATGCATATGAGATAGACATCTCAAAAATAGGGCCTCGTTCCAATATTATTAATATGCATGAAAATGAACAAAAAAATTTTAAAACTTCTTGTTGTCCTAGAAGCAATGGGATTGGATCATATATATTGTGGGAGTGGGCCCCTGAAGCCTTTTAAGAGTATGATCTTTCTTAGCCTAATATATAAATTTGACCCTAAACTTTGGCAGATTTTCGTTGTGCCCCCTAAAACTTTGTGGGAGTTCAAACGCAAACTAGCCACTTCTCTTTTTACTAGTAGCATGTTGGGCAGTATGTCTTTGTCCAAGCTGGTCATGACCTGCTGTTTTACATTTCACTGGTAACTATGCTTTTTGCCAAAAGAAATGCGAAAGTGCAGGGTCTTGATTGAAACCCTACAAAGTTATTTTATTTTGACAAGAGGTATGGTTATTTCTAAAATGTGAAAATGCAAAGTCATCCGCAAACTTCAAGGGGTTACAAGAATAATCGGTGAAAGTATAGAGTCAAATTTATGCTTTAGGCTGATTTTTTTTACATTCATTAGATCATGATTTTTTTGAAAAAATGCAACCATTGCTTGGTGCCGGATAGGCTTTGGCTATATGCTTCGTGGAATATTGCAATACATTTTCTGCTGTTTGTGCAGGACTTCCTAAGCAATCACAAAGACCCAGTCACAAGCAACTATGGCAAGTATGACGGAGGACTAAGATCTATGTACTCTCCCTTAAATAATAGTATGCTTTATTCTTCGTCTTCATTGTCTGGGCAATCCTATGATGGATATGGATCTTCTGGTCTTGGAGGCTATAGTAATTTTAGACTTTGAGAACAGTAAGCGAGAAGATGGCAGTGTTTTTTAGGAAATAATTCTAGGAATATGATATCTAATCACCCTTTTTTTTTTTCAAAAAAAAAAAAAAAAAAGGTTCGAAAAATGCTCTTGGAATTTATCGAATGTAAAAATCATTGAGAAATAGGTGATCCCTTGCTCATCTGATAGGATGACTTGATAGTCGGTTGTTTTTCAAAATCCAACCAAATAGGTGTAATTTATTGGATTTGTCTTTGCATGTGTCCTGATGGATGTTGCTCTCATTTCATTCCTTCCAGATTTCTTTTTTAAAACTATGATTGATGCAGTGGTTAAGAGTATTTTTAGTTTAATTTGTTTAATAAACTTTACTCCTTGATTGCTTGGATTTATTAATAATTATTGAAATCATGAATATGAAAACTCCGGAAGTGATTTCAAATTTCATAGATCTTGAATCTACTCTTGAACATGGCTTTTTCATATTTATGAAGCCATTGAAAACCTATTCATAGACTGTTTGATAGTCATAAAATTTATTTACAAATCCACAATTTTATAATGTAAATGATATTTCATTGTTCAAAAAAAAAAAAAAAATTCATTGATTTATATTTTTAATTTTATGGAATTGGTTGTTTTTAAATGAAATTTAATTAATATTGATAGTGTTTATAACATTTTCATGAAAATCGTAGTACATGTTAGTAAAGCTAAATGTTTGAGACAAATTTAAAATAATTAGAAAATGTAAAAACTGCATTTACAAATGGATTTTTTAGGGAGGAATTTCACTGAATTTTACATTTACAAATAAGAAATGTAAATGAATTTCTTACGGATAAAATTCTCTGTTAGTATAGTTTATCTTATTTTCTTTATAGCCAACAAAGCCTGGGTGTATCACTTAGGTATCAAATAGGTGAATTGAGTGTGTAGAGGTTGCAGCAAAAGAAGAAAAGGTCAAGTGGAGATGATGCTCCAACCGATGTTTTTAAAGGCATGAGCTTGGATCAAGTCCATCCTTTAAGGCAATAAGGTGAGACAAGACATTAATAGGCACAAATCACTCAAGCCTTGGCTAGATTGACTCCTCGAATACCATGAGGTTGCAAGGCACAAGGATGAGTTGTTGGAAATTATGATAATGAGCTTGATGTTGAAGATGGCATGGATGAGTTGCCTAAACAAGGGAGGTCAAACAAATTTAATGGAGGAATCAAGATGAAAATCCTATTGTGACATCCAGATCCGGTTTTGTAAAATAGGATCTTAAGAGCCACATTAGATGTAACACCAAAATATTAAACCGACATGTTTAATAGTTAACAATTTAAAAACATTTCTTTTAGTTTTACAAAATTGACTTAGAAAATTTTTCTTTTAGTTTTACAAAATTGACTTAGAAAATTTTTCGGAGAAATCCTATAGAAAAATTGCAAGAGTTTTCCTCTATATTCAGTATCACAAAAATATAGAAAAATATTTGAAACACTTTTATAATCCGTCCACACCTCAACTACATTTTCAAATTATTTTCTCAATACAACTTTACATTCTCAACCCATCATCCAACATATCTCATAAAAACTCAATACATAATAAATTACTAAAACGCCTTTATGGCACTGTAATTCACCAGAATTATAATTAATTCATATTAATGCATGATGAGACTCAAAAGATTTAATGCATGTTAATGACATTAGAAAATGTGGATGTGACACCTACATTTAAAGGGACTAGCTCTTTAAAAGAGTACTTAAAATAGGTGTAACCTGTGGATAAAATCTTTGAATGCTAAGGTTATATTGAAGCTAAAAAGTTTAAATTGGCTATAATTTGAGAACATAGACTATGCAAATCTATGGTGGGAGAATGTTGGAGCTAAACATAGAAAGGATGGTTTTGAGGAGGTTATCTTTTGGCGTGAGATGAAGCGATTAATGGAAAGACGTTATGTACTTGAATAATATAGGCACTAGCTGTACATCAAGCTTCAAATCTTCAAACAAGGCAACATGCATTGAAGACTATGCAAAAGAGTTTCAGATGTTTATGATGAGATGTATTGGTGTGTGAACCACAAGAGCAACCCATTGCTTGTTTTTTTAGGTTCGCTTAATTATGAAATTACAAACGTTGTCGAGTTGTAAAATTGTATGTTCTTAGAGGATGTGATCAAACTTGCAATTAAGGTGGAGAGAAAACAAAAGTGGAAGTTTCCAATTCAATATGTCAAAACAACCAACACCAATAACACTTTACCTAGTTCCAATGCAATGGGAAGTGTAAAGCCATTAGAAAAAGTGACATAGTTACATCCATCCCATACTGGCCATCCAAGAGTAAAGAAAGGTGAGAGAATTCACTCCTCCCAAAAGGCATAGGAAGATCAAGTGCTTTAAAGGCCTTGTCAAGGAAATATTGCTTTTCAATTTGCAAATAAAAGAGCCATAGTGTTAAGGAAGCTACAAGAAGAGCAATAGAGTGAGGATGAGTATGAGGAAGAGGAGTTGTAAAGAGAAATATAGAAGAGGTGGAGTACATTGATATAAAGGAGAGGTGGAGTATGTTGATATAAGCGAGATATTGGGGAGTTAGACGTGCTTGGAGTACAATAGCCCAGAATGATGAGGAACAACGTGAGAACATTTGCCATTCTCTATAGGAAAACCATATAAAGATAATGTGGTTTGTGATGAGTATCTATGAGTTTAGCCATTTATTGTTTGGGAGGCCTTGGCAAGATGATAGAAAGGCTAGTGATGATGAGTTCAAAAACACCTATTCTTTTTGTGAAGGATAGTTAGAAGATAGTGTTGGCATCCTTGAACTAATAATAAGTGCAATAAGATTAGATTTCAATGTCGTGATCCAAAACTATTGGTCAGACAAGTATTAAGACTTAGGTAAGCTTAAGGCCCCAAGCCCATAGTAAGCTTTAACAACAAATTAACCCAAAATAAAGTCTAATTATTATTCATGAACAAAGCACCAAACCTTGAGAGCTATTGTTTTCACCATGGAACTTTGAAGCCACACGCTTGCACCACTAGACTTTCAAACCCCTCGTCCTAGGGTATAACCACTGAAACTCGACCTTTGTCAATTAAGCCCAGTCTGTCCGACACCTTATAAAACTGTCAGGCCCGGTCCATCCAGCATATAGCATGCTTTAAAATTCGGCTCGTCCGACAAAACTGACAAACAAATTTTCAACCAAAAGCCCGGTCCGTCTGGCACCTTAAGCCAGCTCGTCCGGCACTCTATAAGCCCACTTCCCGAGTAGCACCTTCAAAAACCTACCATCCTAACACTCGCACCACCCAGCTTTCAAACCCCTCATCATAGGGTATAACCACTCAAACTTGACTTTCGTCAATTAAGCCCAGGCTGTCCGACACCTTATAAAGTTGTCAAGCTCAATCCATCCAACATACAACATGCTTTAAAGCCCGGTCTGTCCGGCAAAACTGACAAAACCAGTTTTCAACCAAAAACCCAGTTCGTTCGGCATCTTATAAGCCCACTCCTCGAGTGGCACCTTCAAAACTCTACCATCCTAATCGATGGCAAAATTTCATGCGCCCTGATCCTCATACAAACGAGGTATGAAAGCATATCTACGGATTTCAACCTAGGTAGCAGGTCCTCGACTGAACTAACCGGTCAAGATTTAGGGAAATGTATTGCATGACCTAGAATCCTCGATAAACAAAGCTAGAGTCAGGCTTCCTTCCAAATTACACCATTTATTCATTTATTACTTTTAATGTGTTATATTTATAATATTGTCATGCATTATTAGTATGCTCATGCATCGATAATACTGTCTTCCACGCAAATAACATTCTAATTTCTCAATTAAAACCCAAATCATTGATTTATTTCGAAAGAAGCTAAAAACCTAGTCTCAGAACCCAATGATTTCAGGCTAGTGCATTTTATTCTAAAAGGCAAAACTGAAAATGGAGTCCATCACGAGATTTTTTTCCTTAAATCTTTTTTTCAAAAATAAAAATAAATTAAGGTGATGACTCTAACACATCACACACAGTCAAAGCGCGACAAAAAGCCAACTCAACATCACATAAGCGCTAAACCGAGCCATAATTCAACAACAAAAAGAAACTGTAAGGAGTTCCTCCCAGTTTCTGTGATGAACTAACCAATTGGCCCGACTGGATTGAACTTCGTTCTTCGGATATCTTTCCCTCAGTGCTCGGTTGGGAGCGCAGAGGTATGAATATCGATTCATTAGATCCATAAATGCTTTTGGGGCATTTGTGAGTCCAAAGGACATTACTAATACTCACCTTGATTGGCAAAAGAAAGAGCACTGATCCTTTATTTGATCTTGGAGCACTGAGGAGAGACTGAGATGATCTAAAATAATAATAGAGTTAGGGAAAGTTATTATCAGAATCTAAACTGTATTACTTAATTTAGAATTTATTATTTATCAAGCTATGAAAATTCTATCATAAATTTGATAGGGTTTCCGTAAAATCAGGATTTAACTACCTGTGAAGACATTATTAAAATCAACAATTAACTCATATTTCCCATCCGTCAAGCAAATCTCACCAAAACATTCCCAACTACCACAGGCATTACTCATTCATCTCAATATTCACACAATTCATAAAAAATACTAATTAACATTCAATTCTTAGTTCATCAAGAATATTATATAATCACATTACAAACAAAAATAAATAAATAAAATTCCTTCTTCTGGCATATTTGATATAACTTAACTAGCTAGCAAGTTACTTGCTACTAAGTTCATAATAAACATTTTCATAATATAAACTTAAAATAACTAAATTAAAGGTTCTTCATTTATAGAACTAAATTTCTTCTAACCTTAAATTATACTAACAATCAACTTCTACGACCTAAAAAATGCTAATTACTCCATTATCTACCTAGTCAAGCCTTCAAAAGATCATATAACTCTCGTTAAATCAAATTTCTGTAACTTTTCGGCCTAGAAGCCTATATAATAAATTGCATTCATCAATGATTTAAGTATTAAACATAGTTGGATTATACTTCTAATTTCATATTTGTAATCTACATGTCAAACTATACATTTCACGCATTTGGAGATTTTTGGGTCACCGGAAAAACATCACCAACCACCACAGTTGCCGTCGCTCACAGCGGCCACGGCGGCAGATCCAAAACTTTAAAAATTTTGCATCTTTTTATTGTAATTTTCACATAGAACCCAATTCTAAAATCAGTTTCTCCATAGCACATCAATAACTAACGAAACCCCAAATTTCATCTATTGAATAACAAAGCTTAAATCTTTCAAAAATTTTCCAAATCCTTCAATTTATCATCTATCCACGCAAGGTAATCTGGGAAGAGGTATTAATGAAAGATGATCGGCCTAGCTTGTCAATGAAAGGCATGAAATTGTTTAAGGTGGCCGGAAGGGAGCTGAGATCGTACAACTTGAAATTCTTATTGCAGAAGGAGATTTGCAGGTCGTTGAGCTTCGAGAATGAGAGTGAGAGAGAGAGAACACGGTCTACCGGAGATAGATAATCGACCATCGATTGCCATAATGCAGGGACTGAGATTGTCGGTCGAAATGTTTGAACGAAAGAAAGAAACAGGAAGGAAGAATCGAGAAGGGAGAGAGAGAAAACGATCTTTGGAAGTGGTTTGGTTCATTTCCTTTAAACAAAGTTGACTTCCGATTTGGTTCATAGAGGATTCTACTGTTATAGTTTGTTTTCTCCAATTTGGATTGATTTGTTGGGTTCTCTTGAGTTTTCTAGAGTTTTCATTTTTCAATTACATAACTCCTATAACGTAATATTATTTGATAATTTGTCAATGAAAGTCTCAGTTTAATAAAATTGGTTTTAACATTTCGATATGGGCTTTGGTGATCTTTAGTTATGCTAAATACAATCCAACCCGATCATTTCGACAATTAGGATTTTTGATTTAATAAATTTAAAAAGTTTTGAAAATAAAATTATTGATTTTACAACATGATTTAGTGTGTCCATTAGCCTTGGAAAGAAAACCATCCAGGCTTTTTTCTGTATGTTGGTTGTGGCTAATCCCATCGAAAAAAAATTCTTGGTCTATACCTACCCTAGGGTAATGATAATAATAATAATATAACCCCTATATTTACACTTTTAATTCGATTATTTGAGATCAGTTCTAATAATAAATTTTCAAACCTGTTTTCTATAATTTATAGTTAAGGAATCACACACTCGTTTCGTGAGACTTTAATTAATTATAATCACAGCAAAATTGGAAACATCGAAGAAAGAAGCAAATGAGATTCAGAAAAACGAGAAGGAATCCCTATACTCTGCAATTGCCTTCTAAGGCTCTAACCTAAACTCTAATGCCAATTTTATCACGATCCAAAACCATGTTACGGATCAGGTCCGACAAGACCAAATTTTAGGCTCCTAAAATCTGTAGCAAGCTTGAACAATAAATTAACCTAAAACAAAGCCCAACTCCTATTCATAAATAGTAAGCTCATATATATTACATGTAAACTTTTAATTGGGTTCACAACCAAGTTAATATATGATAGTCAAATATGGTTAATAGGCCTATAAACAAAAAACAACTCTAATATGGATGAACTCGTTCGTAAATACTATAAAATAAAAATTTTACAAAGTTTATATATGGAAAATTATATGTTCCATTATAACTTACTGATTAATTTCTAAATTTAATAACGGACATAATCATATTAATTAAAATATACAATATTTAAATGCATTAAAAATATGTATTTTAATTACTATATAAGAGATTGGAGTTTAGTCGTACAAATTTATCCTTAACAATATATGACACTAAGTTCTTTAGCTATTTTTGGAAGACTTTTGACAATGATTTTTCGCAAGTATACGAAAATCGCTACAAGTAATATAGAATGAGTAGAGTATAGTATCTACAGAGATTGTATACCAAGTACCAAAATTATGTTAACCTATTATTAAACGGCAATAAGGGAAATTATTTTTAGAAACTAAATTCAGCAAATAAAAGAGAATAAGAAGAGATCAAGCAAGAATATTTGATTAAAAGAAATCAAGAAAATAAAGCTACTAGGGGTTTTAATTTCACTTAATTCTATCCAATTTATTTCATTAGTTTACTAATCAATTTAATTATTCAAGTAGGGGAAACAACTCTGAATTCACTAGCAAGCTCTTCCAATGTATTACTAGTTATTTTAATTCCATTTAATTACCTATCTTCCAATAGCGTAATTAACTATGAATTAAATCAATACGCTATGTAGTTGTTTATGAATTTACAATTTAAGGTTGATAAATCATAAAAACCCCCATGAGTCAAACCATATAGCTTCCGCATCAAGTTATTATTCTCACGTGTTTTATTAACCTTTTCTTATCAAAGATCCTTCTTCCGATAGTGATAATTGAAATAAATCAATCTAGGGGAAAATTCTGCCTAGAAGCATTAAGTTCATTAATAAATCATAACTTGAATAAGGAAAAATAAATCTAATTGCATAAATTGGAAAAGAAATTAAGCTACATCAAACCCCTAGTATAAGAATATAGTTACACATAGTACTTAAGTAAAACTCAACAATACTTGATAAATATTCCATAATCAATAAGAATAATGAAAGAAATAAGCAAGATTAAGAGTTTAGAAATCAGAACTAGTGATAAATTGCTTGGATGGCTTCCTTCAAATCTTGCATAACTCTTGAATACTTGAAATTTTGAAGAGAGAAAACTATGTACAAGAATAATAGAATGAGAGATGCCCTTACAATGAATTCCTCCTCTCTTTATATAGACTTCATGAGAGAGAAATCCCACCTTCTTTAGGGAATAATTCTCCTTATTTTAAGGGAATAAATTCTCCTTGTTTTAAGGGAATAAAATTTCCTTTAGACTTTAAATTTCTCTCAACCACGGTCCGGGCGCGCTAAAATCTGAGTCTTCACTTGATTTTCCTTAAATCCAGCACGGGCATGCTAACTAGCACCGGCAAGGCATGAGTGTGTTGCTTTATTTTACTCTTTTCTGTGCCAAAACCCTACAAATTTCCTTAAGATTAAGTGCATCATGATTCAAGGGAGCTTTGAACAAAAACATAAATAAAAATTAATTAAAGTAATTAAAAATACTACAAATCCTAATAAAAACCATATTAAAAATATTATAAAAATAACACCTATCAAAATTTCCCAAACTTAAACAATTGCTTGTCCTCAAGCAACAAAACTAAAATATTAGCTTATTATGGTATGGAATAATCATTCACAATTTCAATAAGTATCCAAAGTCATTAACATAAGAATAGATCATGTGTTTCCTATGCTAATCATTTTCTAGCCAAAATTTAATTTTCAATAAAACACATTCCCTTAATTAAACATAAGTTAACAAGATTTTTATCATCAACAATTATTCAACTTATGACAGTTAGAATATGAATTTACAAAAATCATTTAACCTTTATATAAGATGTTTGAATACAAGTTTAACATTCCCATAGGGAAAATTAGTCATTTCTTCTCCACAATTTAAATGCATACAATTTAAAATATCAAAAGGTATTTATTTAGGTTGTAATGGGGTTTTAAGGATACATTTTCGACTAAACAAAGAAAAGGATAACATGGTAAACAAAAGTACAAAGAATGTTTAATATCAGGATTTTCATTTATGTTAAAAGTGAATTTTTATTTGTAAAGGGAGGTTACCTTTGAAGTCCTTTACCAGGTCAAAATTAGGTATCGGCAAGGCCTCTTTATATTGCTTTTGATAATTTCCCCTTTTTTTTCCTTTTTTTTTTCTCTTTTTTTTTTAAAGTTCCCTGAACTTGAATTCTTGATATATATATATATATATATTTTTTTTTTATGGCGTATTTCTGTTTCCTCATTTGCTAGTATGGATAGAATTTTCTCCCTTTATTGTTGTGTTTTAATAAAATCTAATCCTTTAATTCCACATTATTGCACTTAAGGTAGAGAATTAGTTTGGTTTAATGGCTAGGTTCAAATAAGGGTGAACAATAAATTTTTAATATAGGCTTCAAATTGGTTGCAAGGGTCATACTTTAACTTAGGTAGTGTAGGCTAAATATGAAGTTTTAACAAAGAATACCTTAATCATCTTTTTGTAAATGTAAGCATTTAAAATTTTTGTCTCGAAGAAAATTCTAATTTATTCTAGGAATGCCAAGGTTAAATAATTTTTTATGAAAAACACATCTATTTATCATAAAATTCTCAAAAAGTTAATGTTTATAATCTTAGAAACAAATGATTAAACCAAAGAAGCATGTTAAATTAAAAATTAAAATTCAAGCTGAAAAATAATTAACTTCGAAGAACAACTGATTTAATCAAAAGTTAATGAATTGAAGAGAATTTTTAAACTTGCTCACAATTATTCCAACCTTATTTTATTAGTGAAACAAAATAAAATTAAAATAACAAAAGAAATATAAAGTTTTATCTAAAACTTCTTCCCCCAACTTAGTTTAGCACATTGTCCTCAATGAGCTTTATTCAATTCCCCAAACTTATCATATTATCAATAATGTAACAAAAGAGTAAGAAAGTATAGTGATTATTACCATCATTGTATTGAAAAATACAATAGAGCCGGGTGTTGGAGTTTAGCAAAGCTATAAAGTCAGAAAAACACTAAAAAACAGCAATATATAATATCCAAGGTAGAAACTGAAAAGCAACAATTAAATCAAAATCAAAAGAAAATAAAATGGGTTGTCTCCCACAAGCGCTTTTATTTAACGTCGTTAAGCTCGACGTACTGAACCTGATTCAAGCTAATCAAGACTTATAGCAGTTTTAACGGGATCAAAGTTTCCACTTTGGTAAACCTTTAAACGTTGAGCATTAACCTTGAAACTTTGGTCACCATCCATTATCTCAACTGCTCCATGCGGGAAAATTTCTTTAATCGTGAATGGGCCAGACCATCTTGAGCACAGTTTTCCTGGAAAAAGACGGAGTCTAGAGTTGTAGAGTAATACCTGTGGCCTACTCTTAGATTCCGTAGGATAATATGCTTATCATGCCGTTGTTTGGTGCGATCTTTATAGATTTTGGCATTTTCATAAGCATGGAGCCTCATTTCATCCATCATGTTTAATTGAAGCAGCCTCTTTTGACCAACTTCCTTAGTATCAAAGTTAAGAAATTGGATTGCCCAATATGCTTTGTGCTCTAGCTCGACAGGGAGGTGACAAGCCTTACCGTATACCATTCGATATGGAGACATGCCAATTGGTGTTTTGAATGCAGTTCTATAGGCCCAAAGAGCATCATCGAGTTTCTTGGACCAGTCCTTCCTTGATTTCCCAACCGTGGTCTCCAATATCTTATTGATTTCCCTATTAGTGACTTCCACTTGCCCACTCGTTTGAGGGTGATATGGGGTACCTACACGATGAGTAACACCATATCTAGAAAGAAGGGAATCTAAGTGCTTGTTACAGAAGTGCTTACCTCCTTCTGTGATTATTGCTCTTGGAGTACCATGTCGTGTGAAAATATATTTCTTGATGAAGCTCATCACACTTTTGGCATCATTATTGGGAAGGGCAACAGCTTCCACCCATTTTGAAACATAGTCCACCGCTACTAGAATGTATTGGTTGGAATATGTTGATGGAAAAGCCCCCATGAAATCCAAGCCCCAAACATCAAATATCTCCACTTCAAGGATGTTGTTTAGTGGCATTTCATGTCGCTTTGAAATATTGCCTAACCTTTGACAACGGTCACAAAGACGAACAAAATTAAAGGCATCCTTAAATAAGTTAGGCCATTATAAACCGCTTTCTAAAATCCGCGCTGCCGTCTTGCTTGCTCTAAAATGTCCTCCACATTCATTGAATGGCAAAATCGAAGGACACTTTCTATCTCCTCTTCCGGTATGCATCGTCGAAAGAGCTGGTCACTACAATACTTGAACAAAAATGGCTCCTCCCAATAATAGTATTTAAGATCATGAAAAAATTTTTTTCTTTTGTTGATAAGAAAGATTGGGAGGAGTGATTTTGCAAGCAAGGTAGTTGACTATATCAGCATACCAGGGAGCTTGTGCCTTAGCTAGAAGAAAAAGATGTTCATGGGGGAAATCTTCATTGATATTCAAATTTGCCTGTTCTTCGTCCCCCAACTCAAGCCTAGATAAATGATCCGCTACTAGATTCTCGGTTCCTTTTTTATCACGTATTTCTAAATCAAATTCCTGCAAAAGAAGAACCCAACGAATTAATCTCGACTTTGCATCTTTCTTTTCTAATAGATATTTAATAGCAGAGTGATCAGTGTACATTATTGTTTTAGCTCCAATTAGATAAGCTCTAAATTTATCAAAAGCAAAAACAATGGCCAAGAGTTCTTTTTCAGTAGTGGCATAGTTTAATTGTGCATCATTTAATGTGCGACTAGCATAATAAATGACATGCAATTTCTTTTCTCTTCTCTGCCCAAGAACAGCTCCAATAGCATGATCACTAGCATCACACATAAGCTCGAAGGGGTGACTCCAATCTGGTGTAGCAATGATGGGTGCTGAAGTCAGCTCTTTCTTTAATCTGTTAAAGGCATTTAAACACTCTTCGTCAAAATTGAAAGGAACATCTTTAACTAACAAATTACAAAGAGGTTTCGTGATTTTGGAGAAATATTTGATAAATCTCCTGTAAAATTCGGCATGGCCAAGAAAGCTTCTAACTCCCTTTACTGAATTTGGAGGCGGTAGCTTTTCAATTACCTCCACCTTGGCCTTATCCACTTCAATCCCCTTCCGTGAGATTTTATGGCCTAAAACAATTCCTTCACTAGCCATGAAATGACATTTTTCCCAGTTCAAAACAAGGTTAGTGTCCTCGCATCGCTGTATTACTAATGAGAGGTTATAAAGACAAGAATCAAAAGAAGAACCAAACATAGAAAAATCATCCATAAATATTTCAATGAATTTCTCAACCATGTCAGAAAAGATAGACATCATGCACCTCTGAAAAGTTTCAGGGGCATTGCACAACCCAAAAGGCATTCTCCTGTAGGCGAAACTACCATAAGGGCAGGTGAAAGTGGTATTCTCTTGATCTTCGGGGGCAATAGGTATTTGGAAATACCCTGAATAACCATCTAGAAAGCAATAGTATGGATAACCTGCAAGTCTTTCAAGCATTTGATCAATAAAAGGTAGGGGAAAATGATCCTTGCATGTTG
>NC_143158.1:21217275-21236597 GCF_041381405.1 Jatropha curcas | reverse complement strand
ATATGCATGAAGTGCTAAAATTAAATGAGCAGAGTTTCGTTTATGAACCTGATTTAATCGACGACCGCTTCTTAGCTCCAGATTAAGCTCCTCGTTCGGGGAATATCAATTAATTAATTAGAATTTGTTTAATTTTTAATGGCCAAGTATCACAACATATAAAAATAAAGACTGAATTAACAATGCAAAAAAAATGGTAAAAGAATCGCAAAAGCGTGAGGGAGAAAGATCGTCCGTCAACACAGACAGGAGTGGCCAAAATGAAGACCCGGAGGCCATTTTTATAGGCAGAATTGGGCATCCTTGGGTCTTTCGCTTCAGAGGGGTTTTTAGGAGTTTCGGATCTCCGAAAAATATTCCGGGACCTGTTCCGCGATCCTCGCGACATTCTGGACGTTTTAAGTACCATATTGGCATACTTTCGGTGAACTTCCAAAATGGCCTTCGGTCCGGTCGGGGTGTCTGTAGTCTAGAAAAACAGGCTTTTCAAGCCTCAAAATTTGAGTATTCACAGTTGCCCCCCACCGGTGATCATAAAAATGATTTATGGGAGTCGGTGGTTGTCTGAAACATAAATTTTGAAGGCGAAAATCGGACGCGTCTAAAAGACCCGTGCTTTAGCCATTTGCTTATAAATAGCTTGAAATTTTCATTTCCATTCATTCTAAACTCCTCAATTTAAAGAGCTCTCTTCAAATTCTCTCAACCTTTAAGGCTTTGAACTTCCTCTCTCCATGGCTTCCTCGGACCTTAGTGGTGAGGATTTTCTAGATTCTCTAGGAATTTCCCTTGAAGAAGTCAATCTTACGGTGGATGCTAATACCCATGCCTCCGTGACTGGCGTCTTTGCCTAGGTAAGCCCGCTTTCGCTTTTATTGTATTATTATTACTTATTATACATTTTGGGCCCTAGGGGTCAAAATTGGGAATTTTCGGGCTTTAGGCCGAATCATGAATTTTGGGCCTCTGTGGCCGATTTGTGGATTGTTTGGCCTTCGTGGCCGTTCTGTCAATTCTTGGGCCTCTGTGGCCGAATTGTGAATTTTCAGGCCTCTGTGGCCGAATGGCGAATTTTGAGGCCCCTATGGCCTGAATGTGAATTTTCGGGCCTCTGTGGCCGGATTTTTTTTTTTTGTACCGAATTCTGACTGTACTTCTGTACTGAATGTTATTTGTACCTGCAATCATTTAGCACTGAAAATATGTATGCATGCTTGAAATGAAAATGGGGTTTCACCATTTCGGGCGTACTTTATTATTATTTTGTTTATTTATTTACCCTCCCTCTTTTTTTTTTTTTTTTTTAGTGGCCCCCGCCGTCGGCGGCCGCTGCCGCTGTTATTTGGTGGCTGCTGCTGCCATCATTTGGCGGTAATTCGGCGGCTGCTGCCGCCGTCGTTCGGCGCATTTTTCTATAAAAACTAGTTTTTTTGGTTTGGTCCTTCACTCATCCTTTCTTTTCTCTCTTCTTCCTCTTAATTTCAAAGAATGAATCCCTTTTTTACTCACAGCATGCACAGCTGGATTAGGAGTCTCTCCAAAGTTGAAAAGATCAACTTGGGGAGATACAGTCTCTCTCCAAAGTTGATGGAGGATATAGGTTGCATTGGCGGCATTGTGCTGGCAGAAACTATCAGGAGTCTTGACAGATCCGCTTTAGGCTTCGAGGACTGGACGGTTTCCCCAATTATTCTCCAGGTATTTCTTCCCCCCCTTTTTTTTTTATTATTTTTGTTTCTTTCTTCTTTTGGCCTGTCCCTTTGTAATAGAAAGGATCCATTACTCAGGTTTGGTTAAAAGACCACCTCCAAGTGGTTGTTGTTCCTACTTTACTGCCTTATAACCCTGTCCAGTACCGCATGCGGAGGATCTTGATCACACACACGTCTGCTGATGCATGGACCTCATGGCTGATTGAGTTGGGTCCAAATGAGGTGTTGTGGTTCGTACCCTGGTATGACATTACCCGCTTTATCCAGGTTAGCTCTCGCCATACTCGGGTTTACCTTTTAGGCCTCACCCATTGTACTTGGTACTATGCTTCGCGTGTTATGAGGCAGATGGGGATAGATCAGACTGTACCGATCGTGGATGACTCTTTATCTGATTCAGCTATCACTCCGGGGGTTACCCGAGCCGTCCTTAGAGCTTGGGTTAGAGACCATCAGATGGTTAGGCCTTTACCTAATCCTGGTGATATTCAGACTTCCCCTGAGTATCAGGCCTGGTTCATGACCGTTGTCTGGCCAGTTGAAAGGCTGAGGAGGAACGCATTGCTGAGTGCACTTGAGGGTTGGACTCAGGCTGACGCTGGTGATGGGGTTAGGACTGATGAGGAGATTGTGTTGGCCCCTCGGACAGGTGAGGCTGGAGGGAGTTCAGTAACTAAGGATGACTCGGAGGACATTGCCCCACGGAGGCGACGGGACACCTAGACTCTGATAGGCTTTTGAATTTGCTTTTCTTTGGCTTTGTATGTCTTCTCTCTTTTTTTTTTTTTTTTTTTTTTTGTTTTTATGGACTTTGTTTTTCTTGGTTTCTTTGGCTTTCTACTTGTACTATTTGATTTTATTGCTTTTCATTGGAGTGTCATTTGACTTTCAAGCTTTCCAAGCATGTTTGCACTTTATTCATTTAAGCTCTAATTTTTGCCTAAGCCGCCCTTTCGGGTTTTCAACTTAGCGAGCTACCCATTTTTGCCTAAGCCGCCCTTTTCGGGTTTTCGACTTAGCGGGTCCCGACTTTTGCCTAAGCCGCCCTTTTTGGGTTTTCGACTTAGCGGGTTTTTCTTTGTTTCTCTTTTTTTATTTATTTATTTATTTTTTATAGTTGGCAAAGAAGAAAGAATTATGGAATGATTTTCATTAATGTTTAGACCGTACCCAATGAGGGCTGCCTACATATCTCCGATACATAATTTCTTTTTTTTTCCGAAGAGAATCAGGTCTAATGTAGTTCATTTTACATTATGCAATGCTTATTACACAAAATATCTTTTTAACTGATCTAAATTACATGGATTCGTGAATTCCAAACCATCCAAATCAGTCAAGATGACGGCTCCGCCGGACAATATTTTCTTCAACATATAAGGCCCAGCCCAATGAGGGCGAAACTTTCCACGTGGATCTAGGATTGGCTGTCTAATTTCCTTCAGGACCAAACAGCCTTCTTCCAATTTTCGGTCTTTGACCTTCTTATTAAAATGCCGTGCCATTCTTCTCTAGTAGACTTGAGTTTGGTGAATTGCTTGCAACCGCTTTTCATCCATACCCAAGAGTTGCAAATGATAATTCTTAATCAAGTCTGCTTCGCTGATCTGGCTTTCTTGGATAACCCTTGCCGACTGAACTTCCAGCTCGATAGGCAATACTGCTTCCATACTATATACCAAAGAATACGGGGTTGCTCCGGTGGGCGTTCTAATTGAAGTCCTATATCCCCATAAGGCATTCGGTAGCTGTTCGTGCCAAGCTTTGTGCTTTTTAGCCGTCTTCTGCAAAATGACTTTTATAGCCTTATTCGCGGTCTCTACAGCCCCGTTTGTTTGTGGACGATAGGGTGAAGACTTATGATGTTGGATTCTTGTTTCCTTCAACAAATTAGAAAATTCACTCTGGAAGTGAGACCCATTATCCGTGATGATTTCGAATGGCGTTCCGTACCGACAAAGGATGTTAGTACGAACGAACTGTGCTGCCTTCTTGGCATTTAAAACTGAATAGGAGGCTGCCTCGATCCATTTAGTGAAATAATCTACGGCAACCAGGATGAACTGATGACCGTTAGAAGCTTTCGGGTGGATTTTTCCGATCACGTCTATGCCCCAAGTTGCGAAGGGCCATGGTGAAGCAATGGGATTCAAATTGATCAGAGGCTGTCTTTGCAGTTTAGCAAAAATTTGACATTCGTGGCATTTCTGCGCGTGCCTCACGCAATCCGCATTCATGGTTGACCAGTAATAACCCAGGTTCACAATCTTCTGAGCCAAGGCTATCCCGTGCATGTGTGGACCAAACTCCCCATTATGTAAGGAATCCATGATGGTTTGAGCTTCTCCCTCATCCACGCACCTTAGGTGCAGGCCATTCGAACTTCTCTTATACAGAACTCCCCCAGTAAGGAGATATCCGGATGCTAACTGCCTCAAAGTTCGTTGATCAGTCTTGGTACATCCCTCCGGGTAAGCTTCATTCTGAAGATAATTCTGTATATCCCAATACCAGGGCTTGTCATCCACCAAATTCATGACATGTGCTGGCTGCTTCTGTAGCCGAACTGTGAGAGGTCGAATGACTTGGTCTCCTCCCACATTGACCATGGAGGCTAAAGTAGCCAGAGCATCTGTGAACTGATTTTTGGCTCGTGGCAAGTAGTGGAAGGATAAATCCTCAAATTGCTGAGCCAATTCGTCCAAGCGTTGTAGGTAAGGAACCAAATGCTCTTCTTTAATTTTCCATTTTCTCAAAGCTTGAGAAACTATTAAATTGGAATCCCCAAAAACCTTGAGGACTTTTATTTCTTTTTCCAGAGCTGCTTCTAACCCTTTTATGCAAGCTTCATACTTGGCTTCATTGTTGGTGCAGTTGAAATCTAATTTGACTGCGATCGGGACATATTCTCCACAAGGAGTTTTGAATACGACTCCAATCCCATTTCCATGGTAGTTTGAAGCTCCATCGAAGTACATTTCCCAGACTTCACTTTCTAAGCTCAACAAGTCTTCATCAGGAAATTCTACCTCCGGCATTTGGTCTTCGACCGGTAATTCTGCTAATTGATCGGCCCAGGCTCCGCCTTTCACTGCCTTCCGTTGTACAAATTTAAAATCATAAGCTGCGAGCACTGACACCCACTTAGCCATCTTACAGTCAAGAACCGGCCTCTCCATAAGGAATTTCAAGGGGTTCGATTCTGAAATAACGTAGGTGGTGTAGGACGAGAGATAGTGCTGCAGCTTTGTACACGCCCATACTAGAGCCAAACACAACTTCTCTATCTTATTGTATTTTAGCTCGTAGTCTAGCATCCATTTGTTGAGATAATATACGGCATTTTCTACCCTTGTATCTTCTGCTTGTTGAGCTAGCATTGCACCCATCGCTTCTTCTGTTACTGATAGATACAACAGCAAAGGCTTTCCTAGTCTTGGTGGCTGTAACACTGGCGGGGATAACAAATATTGCTTGACTTGGTCGAAAGCTTTCTGACAATCCTCATTCCATTTGACGGCCACTCCTTTTCTGAGCAATTTGAAAATCGGGCCGCAAGTATCGGCCAATTGATTGATGAACCGGCTGATGTACTGTAGCCTTCCCAGGAAACCCCGAACTTCCTTTTCCGTTCTCGGTGCTGGCATTTCCAGAATGGCTTTGGCTTTTGAAGGGTCAATCTCTATGCCCTTTCGGTTGACCATATGCCCCAGAAATACTCCGGATGTAGCTCCAAACAGACACTTTGCTGGGTTGAGCTTTAAATTGTACTTTCGAAGTCTAAGGAAGAACTTCTCAAGTGCTGTTGTATGTTCGCCAGCTGTTTTTGATTTGACAACCATGTCATCCACATACACTTCTACTTCTTTGTGAATCATGTCATGGAAGATGGTCGTTGCCATTCTTTGATAGGTTGCCCTGGCATTTTTGAGTCCAAAAGGCATGACCCTGTAGCAGTAGGTTCCCCATTCTGTGATGAATGCTATCTTTTCTTTGTCTGGCAAATGCATCATTATCTGATTGTACCCGACAGCAAGATCGGTCAAGGAGACCATCTCGTGTCCCGCCATTCGGTCTACCAACAAGTCAATATGCGGCAAGGGGAAGTCATCTTTCGGACATGCTTTATTCAAGTCCCGATAGTCTACACACATTCTGACTTTGCCATCTTTTTTTGGTACTGGCACAATGTTTTCTAACCACGTCGGGTAGGCAATAGGTTCTATGAATTTATTTTCAAGTTGCTTGGCCACTTCCTCCTTGATTTTCAAGGACCATTCGGTCTTCAGTCTTCTTAGCTTCTGTTTCACTGGCTTAGCCTCGGGATATACTGGAATCTTGTGCACCACTATTGCCGGGTCAATTCCCGTGATGTCGCTCGCCTTCCACATGAAGCAATCGGCAAACTTCTTTAAGCATTCACTGATCTGCTCCCTGTTCACATAGTCAGATGCAATGTATGTATGTTCGTTTTCTTCTTTGCCAATTATTATTTTTTTCTTTTTCATTTTTCATTTAATTTATTTGATTTTCATTATTTTTGCTTGGAAATGCTTGGAAAGATAGACACGCGGGGTAATCAATAACTTGCAAACCTTTATTGATCATGACAGAATCGTCTTCAAAGATTACATCAAATTTGAAATCTGGATTTTCAAAATCCAACACACACGACCTAGAACTGGGACTGGACTCTGACTCGGTTTCAGATTCGGGGTCAGACTCAGACTCAGTACAGGACTTAATTATAGATTTCGACTCTAGGTTTGACTCGGGAGGGGGGTTGTCAGCAGCGCGCTCTTCCTCAGCGTACCAGTTGGTGAGAGGCCCTTCATTCGGTTTGATTAGGCTCAGCAGGTCTTGGTTTTCTTCATTTCTTGTAATGACTGCAACCTCGTCAAAGAGACTTGGCAGCATGAAGTCTTCCACTTCCAACTCAGCTATTGCTTCAGGCTTGTTACCCCAGACATCAAAAAAATATCTCTAACCCCGGCAGCATCTTCTTAGCATTTGGGCAGTAAAATGGCTCTTGGAAGCCGTGATAAGGAACCGTCTCTCCCGATTTGCCGAAGTGGCTATTCAAAGTTAAAAGGTGTGATGGCATCTACATCTTTCTACCTCTGTTCTTGGTCCTTGCGGCTAGGTCTTCCTCAGTGGGCTGATATCCTAGCCCAAAAGTCCCTTCATTTACTGGACATTCCCAGGCTTGTAGTGCGGGGTATGTCTTTCCGGACCTCGTCATAGCCATTCCTGGCAGGTAAGACATCCTCAACATCAAAGGAACTATGTAGTTTATTTGCACCGTCCCAAAATCAAAGAGAATTCGGGAGTTTGTAGTCTTTCCTTCTATGAACTGCACAGTGTCATACTGAAATCCCGAGAGGGGAAAATTGCCATTTTCAGGGTTGACCTCAAAGAGAGGCTGACCCTTTGGCCCTTTGAGCTGGCTGTAGTCATCTCCTTGAACTGTTATGATTTTACCCTCGTAGGGGAATTTGACCTTTTGGTGTAAAGAGGAAGGTACTGCTTTGGTATGGTGTATCCATGGGCGTCCCAAAAGCAGGTTGAAACTGGTGGGCACGTCAATTACTTGGAATGGTACTTCCATTATGGCTGGCCCAATTGCTAATTTTAGTGTAGCAACTCCTAATACTTCCCTTCGGGTGCTGTCATACGCTTTCACTATCTGGTCAGATGGAATGAAATCTGTTTCCTCCAAACCCAGACAGCTGGCTACCTTTAATGGACAGACGTTTAGTGCTGACCCATTATCAATGAGAACCATGGGCACAGTTTTGTCTCTGGTCTGAACAGTAATGTAAAGGGCATCATTGTGACTACCTCCTTCCGTGGGTAAGTCATCATCAGAAAACCCGATGTTTTGAGTTTTTGATAATTGGGTGAGGGTGGATACCAACACTTCGGGGCTAACCTCCACCGATGTTTGAAGTTGACTCAAAGCCTTGCAAAGAGCTTGGCGATGAGGAAAGGACGATGCTAGAAGTTCCCAAATCGATACCCTAGCTTGTGTCTTCTTTAACTGCGAAAGTATCGGGTCTTCCTTTGGTTCGTCTGTCCTCTCGTAAGGCTTATTTCGGATTTCGTCCAAGACCAATGGTTCATGTTGTCTCCCGCTCCTGGTTATGGCATCGAGCTCCTCAGTCAGGTCATTTAGATCTAGGACACAGATTTCATTCTTTTCTAGGAATAGCTCGAAAGGATCGATCAATTTCTGGTCAGGAACAATAGCATTTACCCCGTGATTTGGTAAGGGATTAGTGCTAATGTTTGGGTTCCTTCTCGGAATAATAGAACCGTTGTCTACTAAATCTTGGATGCGGTTCTTAAGCGTCCAACACGCTTCAGTCTGGTGTCCATTACCCTGATGGAACTCACAGTATTCGTTGGCTCGGTAGTTCCTTGGTAAGGGGTTGGGTGGTGGCCTTGCTTCCAAAGGCTTGATGTAGTTTGCTTTGACAGCCTCTCGGAATACCATAAGGATTGGCATGCCGAGATCAGTATATGTTCTTCTTGACGGGCCGCCATTTCTCATGTTTCCCATATTTCCCACACGTAAAGGATTCGTGGGGGTGATGCTTGCCACTTCGTGGACTTTCCCGGGCTGGCTAGGTTTTTTGTATTTTGAGGTTCCCGAGTCTTCCTTCAGTTGCCCCATTTGAAGTAAATCCTCTACCTTCGTAGCAGTGGCAATGAGCGACTGAAACGTTGGTAGGTATTGTGTTTGGAGCTGTGATTGGTAGATAGGCAGTAAATTCTTGATTATGATGTCAACTTGTTCCTGTTCAGAGGGTCGGTTGATCATTTGAGCGGCCTTGGCCCTCCACCTCATAAGGAACGAGGAAAAGGGTTCATTGTTTTTCTGTTTGGTGGTTTCCAGCTCTCTTCGAGTAACATCCACCTCCATATTATAGCGGTACTGTGAATTAAATGCATTACAGATGTCTTCCCAGGTCTTCATCTTAGACCGATCTAGGCTAACAAACCACCTCAAAGCAGCACCGGTGAGTGATTGTTGGAATAACTGAGCAAGGAGTTCGCTGTTCAGTCCAAATGGGTTCAGGGCACCCACATACATTTTCAGATGCGTTTTAGGACAAGTGGTTCCATCAAATTTGTCCATGTTGGGCATCTTGAATTTTGTAGGTAATCTTGCTTCGGGGAACAAGGACAAAGAGTCCATGTCCACCACCTCTTTGTGTGTTTTAAGGGCAGTGACAGATCTTTCTAAGAGTTCTAGCTTTTCTCTCATTTTCTGAGCTTCGAGCTCAGATGCAGTTTTGGTGGGTATGTCATCCAAGTTATGGTTTGAAGATGATTGTGCAGCATTAGGTCTTTGGCTAGAGGCAGCAGGACCCTTTCCTCTAACCGAGGCCCCATTTTCATTACCATTACCCAGTTCAGCTATTAAGGCGGTCCTTTGGGCAGCCAATGCCTCATTCATCCTAGCTTGCATTCTGACTTCTAATTGTTCCATAAGGGTTTGGATATCAGCTAGTGATGCCATTGGTTTTGAAGTTGATGAGATTGGTGATAGCACTGTAGGTGTGGCTGGCACTGACGTCGGCACTTGAACAGTGGGTACCTGTAAGTATGAGGGTAGTTGTATTAGGGTACAGTAGGTGGTATCGCGTATCAGGGTAACTGATATGAGGTAGATCGTCTCTTTGTCCAACTGTGCATGCTTAAAACAAAAGAATGTTTTGTGTCCCTTTTGTGTTTATTTGGTGTTTATGATATGTCGTGAATACGCACAACAACATGTCATAATCCGTTTCGATGAGATGATTCGCATTATTTGGTGCATACAGTCCTAAAGGATAGGTTCTATAGGCTATTACACAAATAGAGAATCGGTTTATTAAGGGACCCTTGAACCTTGAGCATGGATATACCTAACCACATGTGAAACAAGGAGTTTCGCGTGGGTCCAACGGTACGCATACTCATGGGCCATCCCCAAAAGGATTAGGGATGGTTTGCGGTAACAGGGAGGACGCTTTGGCTGTCCGTCGACATAATCAAAGAGACCTGCCGATCAGCGCTACTTGCTATCCAGACTCAGAAGTTTGAACAGAAGGAGAAGAAATTCATTTGAAATTCATTTTTTATGCAATGGAGAAAAAGATTCTCAATCGTGCAAATAAATCAACAAGTTTTAATCACATTTTACGATTAAGTCCAAATTTCCTTGTCAAGTATTCTTAAAGAAAGAACACTCGATTCGTGCTAGGATACCCTGCAAAACAAGGCACAACAAAATAATACCCTAAAGAAGGGCAGGTTAGTTAATGCAGCAATTGTAGTCCACTTTATGCAAAATGATTACAATTAATTTTCCCCAGTGAAGTCGCCAAACTGTGAACCCCTTACCCCAAATATCATAGGCATGTGAATGCATGTGACTAAGGGCAGAAATGCACGTGAATGTATGAGTCGCCACCTTGTTTAATTATTTTAGGGTAAACTAGGAAAAACCCTAAGTGACTCCAATTTTAATTAACCTAATTATTAGATTAATTATCCCAATGTTAAGGCGTGGTCTACGAACCCGAGGTGGATCCCGAGACTATGTCATGCTGATTAACTAACCTAAACGATGAATGCTTTGCAGGGTAAATGATGCAAATGGACCAATGAAAAATGTTTATGTGATTTCGACTTGCCGCTCGGGGTTAAATCCCTAACGTACCTATGTACTTCCGTTTGAATGGAAGATCAAAGTCAACGTAGTTCGATAGGCCTTCTTTGAAGGTCTTTGAAGGTGTATGCTTAATGCATGAGTGTGTGTATGCTTTGTGCATGTTTGTTTAGGGATTTTGCCAAAGAATCGATTGATTCAATTAGGCGTTCGTCGCCAAAAATGTTGGTTTTAAGGCATTTGTGCCAAAAATGGTCGTCGGGCGATTTGTCGCCAAAAGTTGATATTTGGACTTATTATTGCCAAAATTAATGTTCGGGCTTATTATTGCCGAAAGATTGATGTTTGTCGGGCGATTTGTCGCCAAAATGATTGATTTTAAGGCTTTTAGACAAAGATGGTTCATTTTAAGACATTTTGCCAAAAATGGTCGATTTTAAGGCTTTGAGCCGAAAATGGTTGATTTTAAGGCATTTTGCCGAAATTATTCGATTTTAAGGCTTTTAGCCAAAATGAGTTGGTTTAGGCAATTTGTTTACCAAAAGTGTTGATTGGGCGATTGTTGCCGAAATTGATTGATTTAAGACCTTTGGCCAAAATGTGTTGATTTAGGCAATTTGTTTGCCAAAATGACATGATCGGGCGATTGTCGCCAAACTGATTGATTTTAAGGCTTTTAGCCAAAATTGGTTGATTAATTCAAGGTATTATGTCAAAAAATTGATTTAAGCGATTTGTCGCTGAAAATGGTTAATCTTATTTATAGGCGATTTGTTTGCCAAAAATTGATTAAACTGTAGGCAATTTGTTGCCAAAGTGTAATTGATTAAACTGTAGGCAATTTGTTGCCAAAACGCGATTGATTAAAGCTTTTAGCCACAATTATCAATTAATTGGACTTAATCCAGATTTGTTCGAAATAAGGCGATTGAACCGTAGTTATTGCTTAACTAGATTCTTTAGCCAAAATTGTCGGATTTAAGATCTAACGCCACAATTATTAATTAACCGGGCATTTAAATTTAATCGTGCTTAATTAAGGTAGTTTATTTACCTAAATAATGACATGAATGCATTTATGCAGTTGTAGAATTATTAAGAGTAGAAGAGAAATATGCATGAAGTGCTAAAATTAAATGAGCAGAGTTTCGTTTATGTACCTGATTTAATCGACGACCGCTTCTTAGCTCCAGATTAAGCTCCTCGTTCGGGGAATATCAATTAATTAATTAGAATTTGTTTAATTTTTAATGGCCAAGTATCACAACATACAAAAATAAAGACTGAATTAACAATGCAAAAAAAACGGTAAAAGAATCGCAAAAGCGTGAGGGAGAAAGATCGTCGTCAACACAGACAGAAGTGGCCAAAATGAAGACCCGGAGGCCATTTTTATAGGCAGAATTGGGCATCCGGCGGCAGGCGCCACCGGAGGCTGGCGGCAGGCGCCGCCGTGTCCGGCGGCCGGAGCCGCCGTGTTCGGCGGTGGCCCCTTGGGTCTTTCGCTTCAAAGGGGTTTTTAGGAGTTTCAGATCTCTGAAAAATATTCTGGGACCTGTTCCGTGATCCTCGCGACATTCCGGACGTTTTAAGTACCATATTGGCATACTTTCGGTGAACTTCCAAATGGCCTTCGGTCCGGTCGGGGTGTCTGTAGTCTAGAAAAACAGGCTTTTCAAGCCTCAAAATTTGAGTATTCACACTTCTTTCTTCGATACGCATATTAACAATACCCCGTCTGACATTCTTTTGTAAAACTAGCCGTCTAAAACTACAAATTGTAATGCCAAACGTTGTATAGCTCTTCTGTCATCTTTAGTAACCAAATCTGGGTGTATCCTTTTAGTCATCCACTGCAGAACATCATAGAACCATGGTTGTTCACCTTCCTCAATATGCATAATCCTTTTGCCCTCTTAACACGGGATGCTACTCGAGGCCATCACAAACGACTTCTTAGGCATAACCGAAATCTCTTCCCAAGCTGATGCTAAATTAGCGAAGGCATCTGGTACTCGATTGTTTACTTTGCTTATGTGTATGAAAGTCACCCTTTTGAAGTTCTGAATAACAACGTGCAGGTAGTCAATTTAATGCTTTAGCCTATCTTCCTTAACTTCCCAATTACCGTTAGCATGCTCAATGACCAGCTTAAAATCACTAATAACTTCAACTTCTTCGGCTTTAACTGCAATCAGAGCTTCTGACCCAAATAGGCATGCCTCATATTCTGCCATATTATTCGTAACTGCGAACTGTAACCTCTTCAACATTGGGATAACTTCTTGTGAATACTCAAATTTTGAGGCTCGAAAAGCCTGTTTTCCCGAACTGCAAACAGTCCGGCCGGACCGGAAGCCATTTTGGACATTTACCGGAAGTATACTAATATGGTACTTGAAACGTCCGAAAAATTGCGAGGATCGCAGAACTGGTCCCGGAATATTTTTTTGAGGTACGAAACTCCCGAAAAAGCCATTTGAACAAAAAAATAGCAAGTCCGTCGGCCCCGGCGGGGCTGCCGCCGGCAGGGGCGGCGAGTGTCGCCGGCCATAGTGGCAGTGGCCGCCCTCCAGCCCGATTTTTTCCTATAAATATAGCCCTGGTGTGACTTTTTTACTCACTCAGTCTGTGTTGACGGATGCTCCTTCTCCCCTACGCTCCTTGCGATTCTTTTACTGCTTTTCTGCATTTACCATAGGCTTTTATTTTGCTGTTATGATACTTGGTCACTTAAAATCGAATTAATTTTAATTAATATTCCCCTAACGAGGAGCTTAATCTGGAATTTTCAAGCTGAAGCTAAGAAGCGGTCGCCGATTAACTCAGGTAATAACTAAACCTTGTCTATTTAATTTCAGCATTTCATGCATATTTCTCTTCTACTCCTAATTCTACAACTGCATTCACACCACCATAATCATTTTGGCAGCAAACTGCCTTAAGTAAATAAGTTTATGCTAAAATGCCCGGTTAATCAATAATCGTGGTATTCCTGCCAAACTCCAACAATATTGGCTAAAGCCTAGTTAGTTAATAGCTATGGTATCGCCTTTATTTCGAACAGTCCGGCTTAAGTCCAATTAATCAATAATTGTGGCTAAATGGCCTTAATTAAACACGTTTTTTGGCAATAAATTGCCTATATTGCAATTCAATTGATCACTTTTGGCAAACAAATTGCCTATAAGTAGATTAATCATTTTTAGTGACAAATCGCTTAAATCGAATTTTTGGCAACAATTGCCTAAATCAATCTTTTTAGCTAAAAGCCTTAAATCACTCATTTTGGCGACAATCGTCCAATCAACACCTTTTGGCAAACAAATTACCTAAATCAACTCATTTTGGCTAAAAGCCTTCAAATAATCAATTTTGGCAATCAAATTGCCTAAATCACATCAACTTTTGGCAAATTACCTAAATTAATCTTTTTGGCTAAAAGCCTTAAATCAACACTTTTGGCAACAAACGCCTAATCAAATCAATCAATTCTTTGGCAAAATGCCTAAACAAAATGCACAAAGCATACACACACTCATGCATTAAGCATACCCATTCAAAGCCCTTTTAAAAAGGCCTATCGAACTACGTCGACTTTGATCTTCCATTCAAACGGAAGTACGTAGGCACGTTCGGGATTTAACCCCGAGTGGCAAGTCGAATCACTTAAACATTTCATTGGTCCAATTACATCATTTACCTTGCAAAGCATTCATTCGTCGATTAGTTCATCAGCATGACATAGTCTCGGGATCCACCTCGGGTTCGCAGATCGTGCCTTAAACATTGGGATAATTAATCTAGTAATTAGGTTAATAAAATTGGAGTCAATTTAGGGTTTTTTCCTAGTTTACCCTAAAATAATTAAACAAGGTGGCGACTCATACATTCACGTGCATTTCTGCCCTTAGTCATATGCATTATATGCCTATGTTTCCGGGGGAGGGGTTCACAGTTTGGCGACTCTGCTGGGGAATATTGTAATCATTTTGCAAAAAGTGGACTACGATTGTTGTGTAAACTAACCTGCCCTTCTCAGGGTATTATTTTACTATGCTTTGTTTTGCAGGGTACCCTAGCAAAGATTAAGTGTTCTTTCTTTAAGAATGCTTAATAAGGAGAATTTGGACCTAATTGAATTTTACTTTAAATCATTTAAATTTGTTTATTTATTTGCACGAATTGAGAATCTTTTTCTCCATTGCATAAAAAATGAATTTCAAATGAATTTCTTCTCTCTCTGTTCAAACTTCTGAGTCTGGATAGCAAGTAGCACTGATCGGCAGGTCTCTTTGATTATGTCGACGGACAGCCAAAGCGTCCTCCCTGTTACTGCAAACCATCCCTAATCCTTTTGGGGGTGGCCCATGAGTATGCGTACTGTTGGACCCATGCGAAACTCTTTGTTTCACATGTGGTTAGGTATATCCTTACTCAAGGTTCAAGGGTCCCTTAATAAGCCAATTCTCTATTTGTGTCATAGCCTATAGAACCTATCCTTTAGGACTGTATGCACCCAATGATGCGAACCATATCATTAAGACGGATTATGACGCGATGTTGTGCACATTCATGACATATCACCTCATAAAAACATTAAAAAGAACACAAAATATTCTTTTTAGTCATACACAGTTGGACAAAGAGTCGATCTACCTCACATCAGCTACCCTGATACTACCCACTGTACCCTAATCCAGCTACCTTTATCCTATCAGGTACCCACTGCTCGAGTGCCTATCCAAGTTCCAGTGGTATCACCAACCTCACCAACTTCACCAACCTCACCAGCTTCACCAACTTCAACTGCACCAATGGCATCACTTGCTGACATCCAAAACCTTGTGGAACAACTGGAAGCCAGGATGGAGGCTAGAATGAATGAGGCATTGGCTGCCCAGAGAACTGCCCTAATAGCTGAATTGGGTGGTGGTAATGGAAATGGGGCTTCCGCTGGGGGAAGTGGATTTGCTACCTCTAATCAGGGACCTGCTGCTGAACCAACAAACCCTGCCGTTAACCTGGATGACATGCCCTCCAAAACTGCTTCTGAGCTAGAAGCTCAGAAAATGAGAGAAAAACTAGAACTTTTGGAAAGGTCTATTACTTCCCTTAAGACACACAAGGAAGTGGTGGACAAGGACTCCTTGTCCTTGTTGCCCGAAGCAAGACTGCCCACCAAGTTCAAAATGCCCAACATGGACAAGTTTGATGGAACCACTTGTCCCAAAACGCACCTGAAAATGTATGTGGGTGCCCTAAACCCGTTTGGATTGAGCAGCGAGCTCCTTGCTCAGTTGTTTCGACAATCACTCACTGGTGCTGCCTTGAGATGGTTTGTCAGCCTAGACCGGTCCAAAATGAAGACCTGGGAGGATATCTGCAATGCGTTTAATAAGCAATATCATTATAATATGAAGGTTGATGTTACTAGGAGGGAACTAGAAACCACCAAACAGAAAAACAATGAACCCTTTTCCTCGTTCCTTACGAGGTGGAGGGCCAAGGCCGCCCAAATGATCAACCGGCCTTCTGAGCAAGAACATGTAGACATAATTATAAAGAACCTGCAGCCTGTCTACCAACAACAACTACAGACCCAGTACCTACCAACGTTTCAATCGCTCATTGCCACTGCTACGAAGGTAGAAGATTTAATTCAAATGGGGCAACTGAAAGAAGACTCGGGAACCTCAAAATACAAGAAACCTGGCCAAGCTAGCAAAGTCCATGAAGTGGCAAGCATCACCCCCACAAATCCTTTACGTGTGGGAAATATGAGAAGTGGCGGTCAGTCAAGAAGAACATATACTGATCTCGAGATGCTAATCCTTTTAGTGTTCCGAGAGGCTGTCAAAGCTAATAACATTAAGCCTTTGGAAGCCAGGCCACCACCCAACCCATTACCAAGGAACTACAGAACCGACGAATACTGTGAGTACCATCAGGGTAGTGGGCACAAGACTGAAGCGTGCTGGATGCTTAAGAACCGCATCCAGGACCTGGTGGACAACGGTTCAATTATTCCAAGGAGTAAGCCAAACATTAGCACTAATCCCTTACCAAATCACGGGGTAAATGCTATTGTTTCTGACCAAGAATTGATCGATCCTTTCGAGCTATTCCTAGAGATGAATGAAATCTATGTCCTGGATCTGAACGACCTGACTGAAGAGGTCGATGCAATAACCAGGAGCAGAAGATAGTATGAACCACTAGTCTTGGACAAAGCCCAAAATAACCCCTACCAGAGGGCAGATGAGCCAAAGGAAGACCCTCTGCTCTCACAGCTGGAAAAGACCCAGGCTAAAGTGTCAATTTGGGAACTTCTGGCATCATCCTTTCCTCATCACCAAGCTCTTTGCAAGGCTTTGAGTCAACTGCAAACATCGGTGGAGGTTAGCCCTGAAGTGCTGGTGTCCACCCTCACCCAATCATCAAAGATGCAAAGCATCGGGTTTTCTGATAATGACTTACCCAAGGAGGGAGGCAGTCACAATAATGCCCTTTATGTCACAGTTCAAACCAGAGAAAAGACTGTGCCCATGGTTCTCATTGATAATGGGTCAGCACTGAACGTCTGCCCACTAAGGGTAGCCAGCTGTCTAGGGTTAGAAGAAACAGATTTCATTCCATCGGACCAGATAGTGAAAGCATATGACAGAACCCGGAGGGAAGTATTGGGGGTTGCTACACTAAAATTGGCAATTGGGCCAGCCATAATGGAGGTACCGTTCCAGGTAATTGATGTGCCTACCAGTTTCAACCTACTTCTGGGTCGACCATGGATACATCATGCTAAGCCAGTACCCTCTTCCCTACACCAAAAGGTCAAGTTTCCTTATGAGGACAAGGTTATCACTATCCAGGGGGATGACTACAGCCAGCTCAAGAAACCAAAGGGCCAGCCTCTCTTTGAGGTCAACCCTGAAACTGCCAATTTGCCCCTCTTGGGATTTCAATATGACACTGTGTAATTCATAGAAGGAAAGACTGCAAACTCTCGAATTCTCTTTGATTTCGGGACGGTGCAAATAAACTGCATAGTGCCTTTGATGCTGAAGATGTCCTATCTGCCGGGAATGATTATGGCAAGGTCCGGAAAGACATACCCCACACTGCAAGCCTGGGAGTGTCCGGTGAATGAAGGGACCTTTGGATTGGGTTATGAGCCCACTGATGAAGACCGTGCTGAGAGAACCAGGAGGGGAAGGAAGGAGAGTATACAGATGCGGCCTTACCTTTTGACTTTGAATGGTTACTTCTGCAAACCGGTGTGAACCCCTTCCCCAAAAGTACATAGGCATGTGATGCATATGACAAAAGAAAGAAATGCACGTGAGTGTGTGAGTCGCCACCTTGTTTAATTATTTTAGGGTAAACTAGGAAAAAACCCTAAGTGACTCCATTTTTAATTAACCTAGTTACTAGATTAATTATCCCAATGATTAAGGCACAATCTACGAACCCGAGATGGATCCCGAGACTATGTCATGCCGATAAACTAACCGATGAATGAATGCTTTGCAAGGTAAATGATGGATTAATGAAATGTTTGAGTGATTTTGACTTGCCACCCGGGGTGAAATCCCGAACGTGCCTACGTACTTCCGTTTGAATGGAAGATCAAAGTCAACGTAGTTCGATAGGCCTCTTTTAGAGGGCTTTGAATGATATGCTTAATGCATGGGTGTGTGTATGCTTAGTGCATGATTTTGTGTATGCTTTGTGCATTTTTGTGTGTATGCTTTATGCATGATTGTGTGTATGCTTCGTGCATTTTGTGTGTATGCTTTGTGCATGATTTTGTGTATGCTTTGTGCATTTTTGTGTGTATGCTTTATGCATGATTGTGTGTATGCTTCGTGCATTTTTGTTTAGGCATTTCGCCAAAGATTGATTGATTTTTAGGCATGTTGCCAAAAATGTTGATTTTAATGGCTTTTAGCCAAAATGATTTGATTTAGGCAATAGTTGCCAAAATGTGCGATTTAGGCGATTGTCGCCAAAATGGTTGACTTTAAGGCCTTTGGCCAAAATATGTTGTTTTAGGCAATCGTTGCCAAAAACGTGCGATTTAGGCGATTGTCGCCAAAATGGTTGATTTTAGGCCTTTGGCCGACAATTGGTTCATTTTAAGGCATTTTACCAAAAATATCGATTTTACGGCTTTGAGCCGAAAATGGTTGATTTTACGGTTTTAAGCCGAAAATGGTTGATTTTAAGGCATTTTGCCAAAAGATTGATTTTAAGCGATTTGTCGCTAAAAATGGTTGATTTTAGGCCTTTGGCCAAAAGGTGTTGTTTTAGGCAATTAGTTTGCCAAAATGTGCGATTTAGGCTTTAATGCCACGATTATCAATTAATCGGGCGTTCGAGCTTAATCACAATTTATTGTCGAAACGTGATTGATTAAGGCTTTTAGCCACAATTATTGATTAATTGGACTTAAGCCGGATTTGTTCGAAATAAGGCAATTGAACCGTAGTTATTAATTAACTAGGCTCTTTTAGCCAATATTGTCGGATTTAAACTTTAATACCACGATTATTGATTAATCGGGCATTTAAGCTTAATCAAATTAATTAAGACAGTTTATTTACCAAAAATAATGACGTGGATGCATTTATGCAATTATAGAATTATTAAGAGTAGAAAAGAAGTATGCATGAAGTGCTAAAATTAAATAGGCAGAGTTTCGTTTACGTACCTGATTTAATCGTCGACCACTTCTTAACTCCAGGTTAAGCTCCTCGTTAAGGTATATTAATTAATTTTTAATTTTATTTAATTTTAGTGGTCAAATATCACAATAAAAATGCAATAAAAATTAAATTAAAATGCAAAAAGCGGTAAAGAAGGACGCAAAGAGCGTGAGAGAGAGAAGGTTTCGTCTATCAAAATAGACAAGGCGCCCCAAAAATAGGCTGAAAATGGCCTATTTATAG